>NC_026147.1:20475644-20528080 GCF_000512975.1 Sesamum indicum
TGGAGATCTAGCCCAAGGAAATGGACAGCTTTCCTGGTAACTTTCATGGTTTTCGTCATATCCGGAACATCCAGTCTTGTCAAAAGACCCTCCATGAGCCAGTGGTTTTATGCCTGAAATAAAAGAGTAGGTTGCTAAGCATAAATTCAACCGAAGTAATGAAAAGTTGTGCATTGGGATCATATTAGCCATTGGTGCGCTTGCAAGTTTTACACAATCAACCTTTCCGCAGGGCTTCCGAGTTGTTGACATGATTCAGGGACACTGTTGTTTGATTCATGGTCATTTTCTATACCCTTTCATTTTGATTTATCCATCTAATATTGAGGCGGAACATTGAGATAGATAAAGCTTACTTGGAAAAAGTAGAGATAGATCACCACATGTGAGCCAATCGTAGAACTCTAAGAATAAAACACAAATCACCATCAAGTACAATGACTGCAAAGCAGGTTGACTTTCTGATTAAGTCAAGAAACACATACCAGGAACAATGACATTTTTTCTTAGAACAGACCACTAAAATCTAAAGCACTAGTAGCAGTCAATCCAGACTTGGATCAGCTTTAGCACGAAAACAATGATAAACAACTAAGAGTAATCTTTAATGCCAAAAAAACTAATGAACTATTATTGAAAACTAGAAGTATTTTGCAATCTTACCAGTAAATTCACCATAGAAAGAGATGAGAGAATCTAGAGTGCGAGACCCCTGATAGCGCATGCGCATGGTGGAGTTTAGAAGAATCAAAGTAGGAAATCCATGAACTCCATACTTTGATAGAATGCTGAAAATATGCAGTTAATGTTAATTCCAATTGATAATACAATAATGTAAACATAGCATAGAACTGGAGGTATTGGGATGCCAACCTTGGCCTTACAGCTGATTCTTCAATTGCAAAATGAGGAACATAAGGGAAAATGGAAGATAACATGGAGAAGCTTGGTCTAAATGGTCCAGAGAAAGGACACCAAGATGAATAGAAGAGAAGAGCAACATAAGCATGTTCATTTTTGTGAATGATGTTCAGTGCCTTTTGCAATGTGATTTCATTCCCCTACAAATGAAATTTATCATTAGCACAAATCCTTCATAAGAAATAAGAAGTACAATGTGCGCTTCTAACTCAATAAGCCAATTGTGTTAACACAAAGATGATATTAGCATTTCCTCCATCCCCAAAACAAAAGAGATGTCTAGAAGAAACTGGAATACATTCTTACTAGTATTCTACATTCCTTTGTTTGACTAGGGTGGAGGATATAGAAATACAAGCAAGCCATACAGTCACCATACCCATTCTTCTCTTCCATCTACAGATCTTCATAGCATCATGAAAACCTAAGGTTCATTCTCAAAGCACCAGCGAACCCAAAAATACTAGACCAACTTTCATAATCTCAACAAGAAAGTCAAAGATATGAAAGCATCAACCTAAAAATCTAAACGTTCAACTATAGTATAATACAATCACAGTCAATAAAGAAAAGAAAAGGTTCCACCTACATTGACAAGTAGTGATGGGGAGCTCCAGATAATACATAAAGACAATCAGTAAACACAACAAAAATAAAATGTGATGAGAATGACAAAAGGGTTAAGAACTTAAGAACAAAATGTTGGGTGGGCTGGGTTGCAAATATGGCCATGGACAATAGAGCTTTATGGTGAGACTCAAAATTGTGTGAGCGTGCAAAAGAAGCCGCATTGTTACATGAGCATTTGCACGTCTCTCTGTGTCAGGAGAAACATAGAGGAGATAAGTATGAAAATGACATGGCAAACATGATAGTGGTAGATGGTGGAGATAAGTTTGTGTGGTTTTAGGTTGTAGTGAACGGGCTATCCTCAGAGAAGAATCAACAGGACCCTGGAATTCATAAAGTAATGGATTTCCACTTTCTAGGAATAAACATCCAACTGGCCTGAAGTGCTGACAGACTAAGGTGAGAGCACAAGTAACTTATAAGGTTTGCAATTGCAGGAAATCCCAACCATGTGGTGCGTCAGAGGTGTGAAAACATTGCATCATAAGGAAATAAATTTCCTATTTCCAGGGAATAAACATCCAACTCGCATGAAGTGCTGACAGACTAGGTAAGAGAGCAATTCCAGGAAATTCCAACTGTGGTGCGCCACACAGTCACTGGTGTGTAGCGATTGCGTTCTAGAAGTGATGTAACAAATAAACCCCTGTACCAGAAAGAAATAAATTATATTGTCCAACTCCTGACACCGTTTTCAATTTACTTTCCCCAGAGCGAAAATCTAGATTACCAAATTTCAGGAAGTGATTTCCTCGCCCGATATAATAATCTGCAGAACCGTTTACCCCCAAGAGATGAAATCAATTGGTCAAACAAAATTTCCACTAAAGCTTAAAACTTTAACAATAACTTAAGTTTTTCTTAACGTACGTAAAAACCCATCACCACACCTACACAATTTTCGGTAAATCATCCCATTTTGCAATAATCCCCCCACCGCCACAAAACCAAAAAAGAAAAAAAGGAAGAAGACAGATATATAAAGGAAAAAAGTCATTCGAATTGATTCTCAGCCAGATCAAGTAAACCCACCATCACAACAACTGAGGAAACCAAAAATCAAAGCAGAAGAAGAAAAAATCCAAACAAATTTGCAGCAGTAAACAGAGCAAATCAGAAAGACCTAAAAATAGAATACCTCAGTTACACCAGTGGTGTACGCAAACTCCGCCTCGCCCAAGGAGCACATATCGTCCTGCGAAGCAAAGATAAAGTCTTTGACGGAGTTTACCGGGCAGACCAACGGAACCCTAACGGTGTAGGCGCACGTTAGCCCCCCCAGAAGGAGAAAGAGCACCAACCCAGCTCCGTGGACGACTGCCATTTTCCGTTCTCTGAAATTGAAGAAATTGGGATCCAAATCAGCGATGAAGGAAGATCGAAGGGGGTGAAGAGGGAGCGCAGCTCATTTTAGCATTGAGCCGTGGGTCATTCTCATCTTCGTAGGATCTTTCCCCTCTTCTCCTTTTCTTTTTTTATTTTTTGTCGTAGAAAAATGCAAAAACGGGAGAATTGCCTTTTCTTTTACACCATATTATAGGAATATTGCAAAATTAACACCATAGTTTTTAAAAATTGCACAATAGCATCATATTAATGGGCCCGAAGCTCGATTCCATAACTTTATTCAACTGGTTTCAAAATTGTCCCATAAAAATAATAATAATAATAATTTCAAAATTGCACATTTTTTATTCATCTTCTTAGGTAGTATTTAAATTAGGAATAATTATGACGCTTTCCCTTGTAATTTAATATAATTACACACAATTTTTTTTGTGTAATTTAAAAAATTATATTTAACACCTCTAATATTTATTTTTATCTAAAAAATAGATTCATTCATTAGTTATTCACTAAATTTATTGATAAATTACAATCCCCCCCCCGCCCAATTTTGATATAATTGTACATAAATTTCATATGATTCAAGAAGCCCCAACATTTGATTACGTTTTACAAATAGATCCATATGTTAGTCATTCATTTCATTTGTTGATATTAAAAAAAAAAATTAATGAAAAATCTATATTTGACCCCAATTGACTTATTTCTGACTTATTGTATGTCAAATAAATCTTTTATAACAAAACTATCCTTATAAGACTGAAAACATAATTCCTCACATACATTAGTGTATGAATATGTATAAAGGTAATTTGATTAGAAAAATATTTATTTGACTTGTAATAAGTCAGTCAATTTACGATAAATATAGATTTTTATTCAATTATTTTATTAATATAATCAAATTCGATAATTTTGACTAACAAATAAATTTATTTATTAGATGAAAATTTTTAAGTTATAAAAAATTTATATATAATTACATCAAATTTCAAAAGAGTTTATCCCTTTAATTATATAAATTGGATTAAAAATGAATTCAAATGATTCTGCACCTCAAATTCTTCATTGACCCGCCCCACTTCGAATCTGATGGTTCTAACCCTCAAAATCCTAGTATTTTTTAATTAACTAATATAAACTTTATTAAAAGATGAAATTATTGTTCATAAATGTTTAATAAGATATTATAATATTAAAAATATAATTTAGTTTAAATATAAATGTATTAAGTAAAGATTAAAAAAAATACATGTAATTATAAATATAAGTAAAATGCATCATTGGTGTCATTTTAATATTTGAGTAATTATAATGGCTCAATTAGTACCCAAATTTTACCATTACTATCATTTCGATACCCAATTGATTTTTATTTATATAATGATAATTTTACCCTTAAATACTAAAATAAAAATAATTGATACCAAATAAAATTTTGCATAAATTTCAATCAACATATCTTCTCTTTATTCAAACTATTTGACTTTCGAGTTTTACATTTAATTATTATATTATACCTACGTATGTAACCTATCCGGAATCTGATCAAATTCATAAAATCAAAGCCCAATTCCAAACCCAAACCCGATGAACACGAACCAATTGTCATTCCCAGTTGTGCAAGAACATCAACCTCTTTCTTATGACACTTAATCAGAATTACACACATGTTATATTGCTATTAAGTAATAAATCAATGTATAGTGCTTTGAATTATAGATAAGCAGTTAAAGAAATTATTAAATGTATAATCTTCTTTGTTACGTAATTAATTGCTACCTCAATTCATTTAAATTCAAATATTAACTCAATATAGTAATAATTCTAAATCAGTCAATATATTCACATTAAATAAAAAGAAAACAAGATACTAATTAGACTACCTATCAATATTCATCAAACCATTCTGCTTATCTTTGCCGAATCTTATTTATTTTTTTCTTTTTTTTCTTAAATAAACAATTCTACGTCACGCCCCGTCGACTCATATTGTTAATAATGAAGAAATTAAAAGGGAAAATGAAAAGGAAAAGACAATCGTTGACTGTAATGTACGGATCAGATTAAATTTTGTGTTGTAAATTATATTTCGTCTTTTATTTCAATTAACATATGCACCACATGTATAAAAACAATACAGTGTATTTATTTAGATTTTTTTCTTTTTTATATAACCGGCGTGCATAAATTGAATGGAATAGAGGATACAACATGGTTAGGGACAGAAATTGGATCCGTGTACAAGCATCTTACAACACATTGAACTGGCCTGGAATTCTTGTACTAGACACACATTCTCTATCCTTGGCTCCAAATTCTCACGCACGCCGTCAACAAGAATCAATCTCATGATTGGCCGACAATGAATTCATTCAGTTAACATCCGGTTCGCTTCCCATCCGTTTACGGCCTGCGAGGCCCACATCGGTGGTCGAGGACGAGCGCAACGGCAACAATCGTCGGGGAAGGAGGGAATCTGAGTGGTCTATTTTAAATGGGACCAATTCTCCAGGATCAACGTCGGCCACAAATAATTGCTTGAGCAGAGTAACCATACGGCAGTTCTCACCATTTTCCCGCTCAAAATTACTTTTAGTAATGTTAGCAAGGGTGGTGGAGGTTGGGCGGCGGTGAGGGGTGGGCGTCGAGGGAGGGGCGAGGCGGAGGCGGGAATAAGTCTGTTTGCGGGAGGCGGCGGAGACGTTGAAGACGGAGCGATCAATCTTGGGAATGACGACATGGTGGCAGCGGCGGGGGTCGAAGGCGGAGGAAGAGCAGAGGGAGAGAGAATAGAGTTCCGAGTGAGAGAGTAGCCGGAGATCCACGATGGGGATTGATTCCAATTGGAGCGAGCCACCGTCTGCGGCGGGGGCGGTGGTGCCCATGCTGAGGTGGTTTGGGGTTTTTCAATCTGGGGGTAATGAGAAATTGCCGGTAGTTAAGTTTCCACTACTCTGAAATATTTATTCATTGAGTTTTTAGATAGAATTTGGTCAAAAGAAGAGATTATGGAATCCACACTAGCACATATTCTAATAATACTTATTAATTAATTCATATTTATATTTATAATTAATTTATTAATATCTATATAACTGTAATCGATTTACTAAGTAAAAAACAAAAATTTCGTCTAGGACAAATCAATCAAATATGTCGGAGATTTTTTTTTTTTTTGAATAAATCGATTACAATTCCAATTATTTCTGTTGACATCATCAATATCTAATAAAAATTATTATAATAATCATATTATACTCAACAACACTTATTATTACAGTAGACAACAACATATACTATAGAGCAGGCAACATCCCACACATATAACAATATTAAACAATTTTATCACCTGCCGAGATAGAATGATGAACAATTCATGTCTTATCATATTTCCATTATGCCATATATAAATGCCTCACTACTTACATTAATAGAGTTAATCATATTATTAAATAATGTGCATCATATTCGGATCTGAAAATATTTATGCATTTTCAGACTCAAATGTATTAAATGGTGTAATGAATCATTTTTATTAATTAATAAATTAATTATCGTGATACATAATTCTTATATGTATATATTAAATTAATTGTCACAGCATGCAGTTTCCGTTAGTACTGAAATTAAATGATAATATTCGGTATTACTATTTTAAAAATTTGAGTAATTAAGAGTATATTAAAATTTAAAAATATTGAAATTATTGTTTCGACTATTTCTTTTAACAAATGAATTGAATTAAATAATAAATTTGAATATTAAGAAAATGATACGAAGAAAGGGTTTGTTTTTGTTTTGTAATAGTATAGATAGTTTTCCACACTTAAAAATATATTAATTATAAATAGCAAACAAACCACATTAAAAAAAATAGCTTATTAATTAATGTAAAATTTCAAAATTGAATAAGTTAATCAAGTTTTTATAACAGTAGATAGATACATAAAAATAATATTTTTTTTAATATTCTAATGCCAAATATTGTGAGAAAAGCCCAAAAGAAAACCAGATTGAGTGGATTTGAAGGAGGAAGGGTAGCTTAGAAAAGGTGGGGCAGTCGGCCCAACAAGCTGGACAACGGACGGAGAATTCTTACCCAAATTACACTGAAATAGAATGGGATAAAATTATAAGAAATTGCAACCTTAAAAGTTTGGATGTGTCCACTTTAGATCACGTCGTGTCTAAGACAGATTTGATTGGAGACAACCTGTGAACTTAGGCCACATGATTAAATCAAATCACATAAATTTAAAATAAGAATGATTACACCCTCTTTTTCTTGATATATCATATAATTATGTATAATTTAATATCTCTAACATTTGTTTCCGTATAATAAATAGATTTTTTAATCAATCAGAATAACTGAACTCGCTGATACTAGCAAAAAAATTAAATGAAAATTCGTACTTACCCCAGTTGATTTATTAATGACTTATTGCAGTATGATTAAACTACTTTTATAAAAATGAAGGCATACCTCATCACATGCATTAACATGTAAAGATGTATAAGGGTAGTTTGGTAAAAAAAAATATTTGATCCTTAATAAATCAATTAGGGATAAATATGAATTTTCATTCAATTTTTTTTATAACATCAGTAATTTCAATAAATTTTGATTAATTAATAAATCTATTTATCAAATAAAAATTCTAATATTAAAAATATTAAATATATTTTTTAAAATAATAAAAAAATTTATATATAATTACATTCATCGATGACAGTATAATCATCGCTTATTAATAAATAAAATATTGCATCATCATATAAATCCCAAAACACATCAATTCACCAGTTGGCAATAAAATTATAGTCCAAGCTTCTGTCCCATCAATGTTTCCTGGATTTATTTTGTTTTCATCGTAGGAGATGGAATAATCTAGTACACTACACAGATCACTCAAGCAAGAGGGGGGTGATTGTAATTATATAAATCACATGAGGTATTTGTATAATCGAGGATGAATTAAATCAATATCCCTAAAGTTAGGTCCCTAAAATTATATCTAAATTCACAATATTTCATGTCTTTTATAAAACCACGAATACATTCCGTTATAAATGATATTGGTGTTTGTATTATTAAGATAAATTACATAGACAACTTCCGAAGTTAAAACTAATTACACAATAGTCACTATCTTTTATAAAACTACAGATACACCCTTATGGGGTGTTTATGTAAATTTTGATAATTGAATAGAAGGTATACTTATAATTATAACTAGTCACCGTAGCACATTGTTCCATCATGTATATAATAAATAATATTTTAAATTTTAAAATATACTATGAATAAAAAAATATACATTATATTTCTGAAAAAGAAAAAGAAAATCAACTTAGAGGTATTATAATAAAATTGGTGTTGCAGCATCATAAACGCCGATTGTGAAAGAAAAAAATCTTTTTTTTATATAGTATGGATAATTGTTATTTTTTTTAATATAAAGATATATTAGTTAAATAAATAAAAAATAATAAAATAATAAAAGTTGTGGGAAATTATTGAGAGAATGGCGAGGGAAGAGAGAAAGAGAGTTGGAGGTTGAGAAAAGGAAAAAAATTGTAAATAATTTAAATTAAAAAAAAGGACAGACCAAAAATATTAAGACATCAAATAGGCGTTTTTCTATTATAATAAAATATAGATTATAATCTCAAATAATGTATTTATAATTTTAGTAAGGAGAGAGGGTGTTGATATAATTGGATATAATTTTTAAAAATATCAATATAATTTTATCATATAATTAAACTTAAATGTAGAAAATATTTATATAATTCTATCTTTTCTTTAATTATTACAATGGGGACAAACGAAATTTGTGTACTGAGCCCGTAGTTTTTTTTATGTCAAATCAATCAACTAATTATTAATAATATCTTGTAATTTATATTATTATAGAAAAAAATACTTTTATGGCATTAATTTTTGAAAACTCAATTAAACATTTATTCTTTCATTTATATTTTCTTTTCAAAATTATAATTTTAAAATTTTTAATAATTTCATAATTATAATTTTTGTCCTCTCCAACCACAACCCCATGGTTCTCTCTCGCATTTTTTATTTTTTTTTCTTACAAATTTTCATATTTTTAATAAATTCATAATTATCATTTATTTTTTTTCTCTCAGTTTACCCCATTTTTCTTTTTAGGATAATTTCAGTTTCCTCCCTTTAAGTTTGGTAATACTACACGTAAAATTCTATGTAATTTAAAAAATTATCTAATACCCCTCATGTTTGTTTTTTTCTAATAAATAAGTCATTTTGTTAGTCAAAATTCACAAAATTTGATCATATTAACAAAAAGTCGAATAAAAACTCATATTTATCCCTAATCGATTTATTATTAATTTATTGCATGTCAAATAAATTTTATTGTAACCAAATTACTCTTATACATCTTCATACCTTAATATATGTAAGGAGATATATCTCTAAGTTTACAAGGGTAATTTAGTCAAAAAAAAATTTGTTTGACATGTTATAAGTCAATTAAAGGTAAATATTATTTTTTTATTAATATCAATAAATTCAATGAATTTTAATTAGCAAATGAATTATTTGCTAGATAGGAGCAAATCTTAAAGACACTAAATATAATTTTTCAAACTTAAAAAAAATTACTTATAATTATATCAAATTTAAAAAAAAGAGAACGAAGGGTGGGCACTGATTGGGTTTCTCGAGAACCGCATGTTATAACCACTGGTATAAATTAAATTTTTAAATAATTTTCCTAATAATGCACCAAGAAAAAGAAATGCAAAAATACTGAGGTGGCACAAATTCTTTGTGGTGTATGTTTTAAATTGAACATAAAGTACGATGAGAGTTGGGAGTTAAGGAGGATTGATCCGCGTAGAGTACGCGGAATGTAGTTTTCTAGTCTCTTCCACCTCAACCCATTCCCACACGAATAAGAAGTCTTCTACCTGCTGGACTCTTCGCACACTTTACACCGTAGAACGCACAAAAGATCCATCTGCTTGTGGCCAGAAGAGAAAGGAGCAGGTGAAAAGGACGCAATAATTCTCATCAACCCCGTTCGGTTGTTGCTGGTAAATATGCCTTTCGATCATCACTGTTTGTGGTCCAAGGAGTGGTGTTGTTTACTGGCGTAGTGTTGAAGCTTTCGTGGGTTTTCTATATCAAGAACTTGAGATTGTGGGGTGTGTGTGTGTCGTTGTGTTCTTTAATCTATCTGTCGGTTTGTTGAATAAAGATTGGTTCTCGACTCAGTGAAATCCCAAGGATTTGGCTGTTTGATGTGATCGTATACCGCAGTCTTGTTGAAATGGGTCAGTCTTGTTGAAATGGGTTTCTGATGGAGTATGATTTGTGGGTTTTACAGGGATGGAGTTGGGGAGGATGAGGAACTGAGCTGCTGAGTTTATCACTCTGGCCTGGACTTGTATGCTTGAATTTTGTTGCTGCTTGCATTGGGTTAGTAGAACAAGGAGAGGTGGGCTTCAGAGATTGCAGCTCGTTTGTTCTGTTTGGTTTTCATATTCATCAAAATGGCATCTTTCACTGCTTTGGCAGCTGCCCATTGATTATGGCTAATGTTTGATCCAATGTGAACTCTGGTATTTGGAGATTGGATTGCTGAAAGCTCTCTTGTCAGAGATGTGAGAATTTTGATTGGGATTGATAACACTTAAATCTTCTCTCTGAAGATATGAGGATGGGGGCTTTTAATTGCTTTGGTTCTTCCTGGAGGAAAAAGAAAGATAAGGTGAGTGTGTTTCAATGAATCTGTTCTTTTTCTGAGTTTGTCTTAAAGATTATGTTGTTTTGATATCTCAATCTATATTTTTCTTCTTGTTTGCTTCCTCTTGCTCTTGGTTTATGCTGAAATTGTTCGTTTGCGTGTTTGCTTGTAGGTGGAAAGCAGTGCTATTTCACCTTCTGAAAATAACAAGGATGACAAAACTCTTCATGTAAAGCTTGAGCATCTTAAGAATTGTTCGGAAACGACTGAGTTGACGTCAAGTTCTTTTAGTGTTCCGGTTCCTTTCTCTATTCCCGGAAGTTCTATGTGCAAGGTCAAGGTTGTAAATCATGGTATTCCAGTTGCAAGTGATGCTGGAGAGGCAGATTATGAAGGTGGGGATGAGCATGACGAAACTTTGTCCATGAAGAGGGATAATTCTGATTTTGATTTACAAGCCCGTGTTGAGAACTCGAATGAAGAAGAATGTGGATCAGTTGACATTTTCTGCTCCCTGCATATGAATCACGATAAGATACAAACAAATGATACTGAGGAAGGCGTGGATACGGATATAAATGGGCATGTTAGTGATCCCGGCATTGGGAAATTAGAATTTTGGGCCTCGCCAAAACTCAAAAGATCGTGCTCTGATTTGGCAATCAGAAGTATGTGTCACGAGCTTGTTGAACACCTGCCTCCATCTGAGAAAGTGCAAAGATTAGCTGACAGGTACAGAAAGGAAGTCTTTGTGCGGGATGCCACAAGTCCTGTGTCTGTTATGACAAATCGCAGTGCCGACAAAGTGATATTGAAGAAGCACTCTTCCAGTCAAATACTTCCCTCTGGTAGCAGAAGACTGTGGTGGAAATTGTTGCTGTGGAGCCACAGGAATCTGCATAGAACAGGTCCTGTAAAAACACAGCCAGTTGCAATGAAGCCTGCTCCTAACCAGCAAGGTGGATACTGTTCAGATACTGTGGAGCCAAGACCAGCTGTGGAGTTGAGCAAGTCGGAGTCGCCTAGCTCATTCATTGGAGAGTTCATTGACATTGGCAACAGTGACATAAACACCCAGCGCTGGGACGGACTTTATGGATTTTCTGGGATGTGGCCTCAAAATCAGTGGGTTGCATTTCCTACAGAGTCTTCTCCTTTGGCAAGAGTAGATGAGTGGGTGAAAGAAGTTTCAGAGCAGCCGTCGTTTCAGATTGGAAATGATGATCAGACAGAAGATGGTGTCATCTTTCCACCCTCTCCCGAGAATGGAACATCATCAGCAAGGGGCTCTTTTCATTCAACTCGACATCCTGCTATGAACATGCCGGAGGATATTTCACATGCCAATAGTGTTATACAATCCTTGAATGCTTCTTCAACTGTTGCTCATATAACAGGCATCGGACTGAAAGTTATACCTCCCATATCTCATTTTTCTAGCCTCCGATCTGTCAATTTGTCTGGCAATCTCATAGGTACGCCAACAAAATCCTACCAGTTAATGATAATAAATGGACTTGTATTAATTCGTTCTGTTGGTTAATAATCTAACCCTCTTCAATTGCAGTTCATATAACTCCAGGATCTTTGCCAAAGGGTCTCCATGTTCTTAACTTATCCAGGAACAAGATAAGCACCATTGAAGGGCTTAGAGAGTTGACTAGACTGCGGGTGCTCGACCTCAGCTACAACCGGATATGCCGAATTGGCCAAGGTAAAAATCTGGAGCAACCTGATTTGCTATCTTCGGCATAACAAATGCTAGAAACACTAAACCTTCGTCTTTGACTTTTATCAGGGTTGTCCAACAGTACACTCGTTAAAGAACTCTATCTTTCTGGTAACAAGATAAGTTATGTTGAAGGACTCCATAGGCTTCTGAAGCTGACTGTCTTGGACCTGAGCTTTAACAAGATAACCACAACGAAAGCACTTGGCCAACTGGTAGCCAACTATAATTCTCTACTAGCTCTAAACCTGTTGGGCAATCCAATTCTAAGCAACATCAGCGACGACCAGCTGCGTAAAACGATATGCAGTCTTCTCCCAAAGCTAGCTTTCCTGAATAAGCAGCCTGTAAATCCTCAGAAAGCGCGAGAGATAGGTGGAAATGCTATTGCTAAAGCTGTACTGGGGAGTAGCAGTAGTGGCCGGATTAGTAGAAGAAAAGCAGTGAAGAGGGTAAACCAAGGAAGTTCGTCGTCTCCTAGTGTGCGGAGAAGCAGCGGCAGTGCTGCACAGAAGAGTAGCAGGCAGAGGACAAGAAGTGGTTCTCGATATCACTCTGCTGCAAAGGACAAGATATAGTAGCATCTTCTTTGCAATGGGACTTGTATTCTCAATTTTTCCCTTCATTTGTGTTTGTTGTAGTGAGGGTTGTGGATTGCACGTGTGTGTGAGTGTGGTGAAACTGTAGATTTCTTCTGGAGGATTTCCGGAAATGTGATTGTTTCTCTTTTTCCACTTCCATTTGAGTTTTCTTGATTGTCCATTTCAAAGTTATGAGTGATGAGTAGAGTACCAAAATCATCCTTTCAAATGGTGGAAAATTTTTACGGAAATCAGGTTGAGTCGAATTAAATTAATAATAACGTAAGTATAATACACTTGATTCATCATTTCTTGATTTGTATATCTATCAAACTATCACACCACAAATATATTTTACTTACTATATGATTTATTTAACTTTGATCAAACTCAATTTGAATTGAAAATTTTCTCCATAGTTTGCCAGCTTCACTTCAGCTCAAATGAGGTGAAAGTGAAAAAAAAGAAAAAGAAAAAAGATAAGTTATAAAAAAGAGATCCGACCTGCCGGATTCGAACCAGCGACCTAAGGATTGCTATGAACCCACTACAGTCCTCCGCTCTACCAACTGAGCTAAGGTCGGTTGTTGTTTATTGATTTGAATTATGAAAAGGAAATTTAATTTTACTGGAAAATGACTATACATTAATTTTGCAATTGTAGAATGAAATATTAACCCCACATGTTTTGAAGACAAACTATACATTTTGAAAGTTGTACCACATTGTGATGTCTTTGTGCACATGTTAGCATCTTTAATTCTAATATGATTTTTTTATATTTATGAATGTTCCTTTCTTTTTTTTTTTAATTTTAATGAATAAGAATTTGACGCAAAGACATCAATTTATCGACAACAAATCTCATTTATGAGATGTTGATTTATTTAAATAATAATTGTTTGTCTATTACAATAATAGTTTTTAATTTTTTTATAAATATTTTACGCTTGTATTTAATATATTGATTATTAATAATTGAAATATGTTATATAATTGTACCCATTCACTAAAAAAACCCCCATCAATTTGCTCATTTTTTGATTCAAGGGAGACAAAGATGGAATTAAAGAAATCGATACGTATATTATTTATACTAATATAGAAAAAAGGTCCTTTTGTACTTATAAATGACTGTTAATGTCACCGTCACTCTAATTTTTAAATATGACAATTGTATGCTTAATCAGATCTTTCTAAAAATGAATTATAATTACCTTTTTTTTTTTTTTGGGGAATACATTTTGTACTCATAAATTATGCATTTTGTCTTATTTACATCCATAAAATATGAAAGGTAACAGAAATATCCCTGACAAATAATTTGACATTGATAAGACAAAAATGTCCTTCTCACTTACCCCTATACTTTTTTATTCTACTTTCTAAAATATATTTTATTAAAATATCTCCCCCAAACTATTTTTAGTGATTTAAAATTTTACTTATATTTTATTTTAAAAATAATATTTATAATGTATAATTTTTAATAAATTATGAAATACAAAAAATATTTATATGCTCAATATATGCAAATATATTTTACAAAGTAAATAAATTACATTAAAAAGTACATGTATATATGTGTTAATACTAATGCATATAATATTATAAAAAAAATATGTTATATAACTTATAAATTTTTATTCAATTACATGTACATATAATAAAAAATATATTATATTATTATTTAAAAAATAGAATATTATATATTAATCATATTATAGATTTGCATATTTTATATATGTTCGATGTAATATTATAAATTTGTATTGATAATTTATTTTTAAAAAAGTTCAAATATATAACACAAACAAAAATTATGTAAAATTTTTATCAGTTGTGTAAAAAGTATAAGAATTATAAAGTTATGGAGTTTATACAGATTCTATACTCAATATAAAAATTATAAATTTTGGATAGTATTTATTTTAAATAAAAAAGTTATAATAATTTAGATTATATTGAGGAGAATGCTTGTAATAGAGATATTTTAGGGATGTAAATAACAAGGGGCATTTTCATCATAAAAAATTAGTATATATCATGAGGTGTTGCGTCTAATAATTTAGGGGTACAAATACACTTTATGCATAGTTCAAGGGTGCGAAGTGTATTTAACTTTTTTTTACAGAAGTGACTCCACGTCACTTCATACCACTACATAAATTCTTTTATTGTAGTAATAATACCTTCTTCTTCTTCTTTTTTTTTTTTTTTTTTTGAGAAAATATGATTTGTTGGTTCATATATTTTATTTTATTTATAATATATTTTAAAACATAAAAAATTATTTATTTACATTTATGCTGGGCCATCGTGCCATAACGGCTAGTTAAAAAATATAAAAACTATGGGCATAATTCTTAATTATTATTTTTGCCGGAGAGATTGACCTTATTGAGTAGTATAAAGATGAGACTGTGAACTGTAATAAGTAGATGAGATCATTATATGTTGATTTATGAATTAAGACAACCATAATAGACTTAAATCCCAAACTAAATATAGGAAGTACAACTTAGTAGTTCTTAGTGTTGTATTTATGTATTTGTACTATAATTTCGCTTTTATTACAAAATTTACTCTTATCATTACCTCTTTTGGTTTGAATTCGTCTTACAAATTGCCCTAAAATCACCCGTTGTTGAGAGCCAAAGAAGAAAAAGATTAATTAATCAAAAAGAAAAGTCCTGTTTTGCCCTCCAATACTACTAGAGAATATGTTAAAGGCAAACATACATTTAAGGCTACGTTATTATTCACACTATATTAAGGGGCTAAATGTAATTTAAGCTTTACATTTTCTTTTAGTAAATAAAATTATAATTTATACCTATATAATTCAAGAGCACCCTTTTAGAGTTTTCAAATTTTATGGTCTGTTAATTTTTTATTTTTAATTATTTTGTATTAATCTTTATTTTTTCTCTTCCCAACTTTTAAAATCCTTCTTCTTTCATTGTTTTCAATAATTTCTCATAAACTTTTTATACTTTTTAAATATTTTCTGTTTACCTGATTAATATATCATTTAAATAACAATTAAATTTTTAAATTTGAAATTAATAAACTAGTAATAACATTTTTTGAACAGAAAAAACAGTCACAAATTTGAGATTTAAACAGAGTGTATGTAAGAAGAAACAACTATCACTGCATTTAATCGTTCAGCAAAAGGAAACAATGAAAGTAAAGCAGAAATCCCAATGGATGCAGAAACTGAGAAAAGAATTCTCCCAACTTAAAAATGCATATCTAAAACTATGTATGGCTATACACTAGAAAATCGTATCGTCACTTATTGTAAGATCTTCACATTTAAATTCATCCTGTAATATTGTTCTCACAATGAGACATCACAAGAAAAACCAGTGTACGGCGCCATACCTGTTTCACTCGCTGAGTCTCAGTGTTTAATTACATGGCCCTATGTCTGCCTTGCGGCTCCATAGGTGTGGCGGCTCGTTTCTAGCAACACAGTGCATTTTCTGCCCAGTGCTATCTCTTTCCGGTTCTTCAAAACTTTTAGCACCACCATTTTGGTGGAATGTTTATGTTGATATATATAGATCCAGAAATGAATGTGAATAGTGTTGTCTATCATATATGATAATCGCCTTTTTTTCTTCCAGAATTAGCTCGCTTGTTTTTTCAAGAAAGGTTTCTGGCAGACCAGGAGTTTCTCATCGCTATTACTCTCAATGTCTACAACTCGTGCATCCCATTTCAGCTGTGTCGTTAGAGATCTTGCAAACTCAATGAGACGAGCAGTGTCCTTTAGAATCACCCACCCCTGCGTTTGCATGTTTGATTAGCAAAACAGAAGATTGGAGAAGATTGATAAATTCAGTATTCAAAAGTCATCACTCGTCGATATTTAATCATCTGGACCATAGATCCAGTCATCTAATGCTGGTGTTCAGCTTTATGTGGAAGAGGTTGTTTACATGCATGCTTATCAGAGAAAATCACGGCAGAATAAACCATAGTTCTTATGTGCAGATAAATTTCAAGTCATTTGCTTTCTTTGAATCTTAGAGTTCAGTCTGAAACCACCAAAAGGAACTGGGCAATCCCCAGCCTGATCCCAGTTCTGCATATGATCATTTAACTTTATCTGACCATTTGATATCACTCACTCAGACGTACTCAGCAAAATACATTTTTAGCCTCACAGGAGTCCCGGCCTTAGCAACCATTATTGCAAATTCATAACTTTAAAGAGTTTTGAGCCCTTCACAGTTTAGAGCTTGGCCTCTGAAGATTGTTATCCAGTATAATCCTATTTTCGGCTAACCTAGTTCATCATATAATGCATGTCCTATTTGTGGGGATTCATCTAATATTTCGCATCTTATAAAAGAATGAAACTCAATCAAGACAAAAATTTTCAAGTGGCTCTAAATCATAATCATACCTCAGGACGAAGTATACGATCAATTTCGGCAAATAAATCTAGCATTTGGCATCTTGGCTGCTCAGCAAATTCAAGAGAGAGAAGTCCTTCAGCATGAACCAGATCATATGTTCTTGGATATGTTGGAAATGGTTCGCACCTGCACATAAAGATTGTTTAAATGATGTGGAAATCAGAGAAAGCATAAGGATGTTTTTATATAAGATATCCACGAGAATAAGAAGCTGAAGATCACTTTCTCAGTTATATCAAAGTTATTGTAGTAATTAGAGAACCACAAACAATGTCATAGCATGTGACCAAAACACACTTTTCCTCAGATTTCAGTAGTTGCAAATTTCAGATTCTGAATCATAAGGTAAGATGTCTCAATTTTCAATAGAGGTGCACGGACCAGGTCCGTGTTAAGGCACACGATATTTAGATAACAATGATTAATCTATAACAATATCAATCAGGTGGAATGAAAGGCCAAATAGGTGGTCAAAGTTACCAGTCATGCAGCACTCCAACAAATCCCCGGTCAAGGATTAAGGGTAGAGTGTTACGTCCTCTTGTAGGGACCACATTCATAACCCATACGGATTTCCCGGTTTCTAATAAGGCAGCATTAAAACCACCAAAATGAGCATTCATGTCCAACACATTTCTCAGCATGTTGTAAGGTGGTGATGGATCCTCATCACCAGGTCGCTTAGGATGATCTGAAAATATTAGCGGTGACAGCAGAGACCAATAATTGCGGACTGCTGAGTTCCACTTAATAGCATCCTCTGCAAACTCTTCTGAATGCAAACCTAACAGGACGAGCAAATCATTACTGTGATGCTTAGGCACAAACAAAAGGTAATATGAAGTTTTCAGCCTCAGAAATTCATAATGCAAAAGTATAAATGAAAATACACTGCTCAACTCCACTAAGATTTGCAATAATAGTTGTATATGTTAAGGATTTTTACCGTGAATTGCAAGTTCAGCTGGGTTCAATTTAGCCAGGGAAGGCCATTTTCTCCTTTCTTCAATTGGAACCCATCGGCGGCTCTGGGTTCCTCCAATGCACGACTGCAGTGGTCTATAATATGGGGACTCAATGTCATGGCCCTTGCTGCACAAAGGAGGGGAGCTAGTTTTCCTGAAAATAGAAGCAAATGTTCCTGCTTAAGAGGATTTATCACTCACACATGCAATAATCTGTGCAGATATGATATAAATAGATGTACTTCCTCTATCTTATTTAGACGTGGCAAAATGATGTTCTGTGTGAAACATTGATCTCCACATTCTAGACATCTCATCTTTTCTTCTATTTCTGCAATAATTCTAATATGTGCTACCAATGAACATAGCTGATATGAAGGGAACTCAAAGTAGTTTGTGAAAGGCCAGTTAAGACCTTTGTGGGAGGCTTGGAAAGGTCAGAGAGGAGGCATGCATAAACACAGAATAAGAATGCATCCTATTGGCAGCCTTACCTTGATGAATAGCATTTCTTCTTACTAGTCTTCTTCCACACAACAGTTTCATCTTGCTGTGGCAACATATCCCAGCAAAGTTTTTCTGTAAATGAACTCACTGCATTCCATTTCTTGAGGTTAACTTTGTCACGAAGGGAACGCTGAGAATTTATAAGTGGATCGGTCCAAACAAAGTATCCACCAGGTCGCAACAACCGATCAACTTCAACCAGAAATATGCCATCTGCAGACCACAAAAAGAATCAGTATACAAAATACATTGACTCTTTAAAATCGCCATCATCTCAGATAGCAGTGAGTTCAAAGTAAACATTGGCTCATTACAAACACCAGCATCTATGCAAATTGAAATCTTCAAACATATGTTTTAATATTTCTCAACTTGTTCATCAGCAATTCGGCCATATCTACAAGTATCACCAGAAGCAATCATTTCAATGCAGTGAAATCTTTCATCACATAATTGTCTCTAAAAAGGTTCATACATACAAGGCATATGGCAAACACTGACATGCAAAGGAAGAAACAGCAGGGTTAAACAGTGACAATAACAGAATCAAGGTACCTCTTTTATCCCAATCGATATGGCATCTTGCACAATGTATCATATCAAAAGAGAGAGATGAATATGGCAACTGCTTTGAAGAAAATGAACCAATCATTGCAGGAAGACCTCTTTCAAGAGTTAGTTGAACTTGACTGCCTGATGCCTCATAGTTTGCTAGACACATGGTCAATAGTTGGTGCGAAGATAGATGTGCACCAAAACTACCATAACCACATTCTATATCCAAGATGGTTCGGACCTGAAATGGAACACAAAGTTGTAGTTACTGTCTGCAACCACTGAGGAGAGGTTGGCCAGAATAGTATAGAAATGAAACATCTTGGCATTAACAGATATAACATTATCAAGCTGTGAAAATACATGAACATTACTGGGATACAAATGATCTATTGTTTGAAAAGAATATGTTGCAACTAAGTCATCACTTCAACAAGGAGTGTAATACTTAAATGTTATCAAGCGAGATGTAGTGGATACAGTAAATTCTGGCAAAAATACACATAATAAACTAATAAAAGCTATCTCCTGTCACTATAAGCCATTTTAAAACTTTATCCTTTTTCTTTGGGAGGAAACATATAGCCTTATCCAACATGAAAAGAACTACCAAGACCATTTATGAGGGAAGTACCTAATATAAAAGATGAAACATGGTAAATTCATTTAATTTCGAAATTCTTTCTGTTGATGCATCTACCGATCTTATGAAATCTATTACTTCGCAAAATTCTGTGCCTATCCAGAAAGTTCACAAGAAGTTTGCAGGCTCTGGACTTGGAATGTAACGCAAGCATCTAATACCAAATATTTTGGTCTTTCCTAAAACCAACAGCATAGAGTTATATCAGAAGCAGTTCGAACCAGTAAAATTTTTGCATGCATTTAGTTGCATGAATCACATGTTGCAGGACACGATCATAGTGTTGGAGATCAACTGTAATAAGTGCGATTCAGGAAAACATCGCGCGAATAAACAGATATTCATCCCTAAGCAAGAGAGAAGTTAAAATCGCATAAAGAACATAGGATAATTTCACTTACTCCAGCTTGTGTAAAGTAGGACACGTTCCTTAGCCCAATAATTTCTGCAATTTGATGTGAGTAGTCTTCAACATCAAATTTAGATGATACTGAACGGAAAGAAATCTGATCTTCATCCAACATCATCATTCTGCAGTTATCAAACATGGAGAAAAAAATATAAAACGACGGCAACAAATCTGGTTCACTAGTAATATGCAGCTCTTTCACTCACCTCTTGGTCAAACTTCCAGAAGATAACACCTCTTGCGCTGTAATATTAACATTTGCAAACCAGATGACATCCCTTCCGGTAGGCCACCGAAGGGGAATTCTATAATTGACAGGTGGAAGAACCAAGCAATTATGTTTTAAACCATGTATGCAATGACGGTCATACTCTTCACCATCTGAAAAACCCAGCGCAAGATTTTCCGAAACATTGAAGCACGGAACATAGTTTTCTGACTCCTGCGAACAATACTCCAATTCTTTGAACCTTGAAGTACCAAGAGACAGCTCCCCTATCTCATACAGGTCCGAAACCAGTTGCTCTTGAAGCCGCCTATATCCGCGGAATATTTGTCCTCTGGTAGTAGAAGTTATAGAGAGCGTCCACCAGAAGGAACCAGTAAGAGCAAGAATCACAATCACAACTAAACTAAATTTTAGCAAAGTGAGTGTCACTTTATGCCGACTCCTCAGAGGCCCAGGGCTAAAGGGATCAGACATGAATCCATTCTCACTGAAGTGTTTTGAAGATAAATTATCTGTGAAAAGATACCGAAAAGGAAATTTGAGTGATAAGAAGGTATTATCAGCTCCATTTGCTCGACTGCGATCCAAATCTTCCTTCTCTGTCCTTTCTTTCATCTGAGAGTCTTCCCAGAAATCTTGACTGTTCCCCAAGAACCGCCCGCCACCAGCCGATACACCTCGATGAAGAGGCCTTGACATTTTACAACCTAAACAAACCAACAAAAGGAACAATCATAAAGGAGCATGAGAATCAAAAGGGACTAATCAAAGAACCCATACATAACAAACAGCAAGGCCCTCAATAAGAAACAGCAAAACTGTGATAAGAAAGGCAACTCATCCAGGAATAGATCTGTTTTAAAATCTCATAATAGATCCTCCAACCGAACTAAACAATATCACATGCAATGACATTGAACACAATTAGACAATCCATAAGAGAGAGCTTTTCCAGTGTACATGTCACTTTAACTAAAAGCAGAAATAGGAAAAACAATATCCAATAAAGAAACCAATGATGAATATTAAATTGAGCATCTAGATGTCTAACATAACCAAAAGTGCCAGTTGATGAGCATCAGTTATGAGTTCTCGCCTTAATCACCAAGTAATAACAGATAAGCAAGCTGAACTAAAACTGAAATTTTCTTCACTTCAATCACCCCCAGAAAACAAAACCGCACAGCTCAGAAACGAACACCCACAAAAGAACCCATTTGGATCAACTCCGTAAAGAAAGGAATCTCTCCACCAATGAATCCAAAACAAAGAAAAAAAAGAAAATCACAAAACAACAAGCGCAAGCAGCTGCACAAAGCTACAGTATCTCATTTCAAGTGTCTTACCTCAAAAAAGAAAAACAGAACAAAACGCAAAATTCACCGAACGCAACACTTTATAAAATGATAATCCCCCGATTTCAGCCTGTTCTGCTGCGGTTTTTCATGAATCTCACAAACCCCAAGATTCGCCTCGCCTCCGTCTCAATTCCCTATATCATTCTCCCATTTCACACACGAACACACACTAGAAAACACACACACACTTCCCCTCAAATTCCCTCCCACCTGCTATCCTCTCACGCGGCTTTGGCTCTATTTCAGAGAATACGAGTGAGAAACCAGCAAAAGCGAGTGTGGGAGAGAGAGAGAGAGAAGAGGATATGGCGGAGTATTATATACATATATAATACACACACACATACACACAGTAAGTCAGTAAATATGACTCTGTACATTGTCGATCCAATCTCAGCACAGTCGCTCGTGAAAGACTGTCTTTTTTTTAACTTTAAAAAAAATAAAATTCCATTGATTTGCATTAATGCGTAATTAATTACTTGATCTAATTATTGTAGCACAATTATTATTTAATTTTTAATGTGCTATACTTTATTTAATGTGAAAAATAAACTAATAGGACTCATAATTTATTACGAAACTGTATCAGTGTGCATTAATCACGCACCGCAGGTACCCCACCCCACTTTCAAAATCAGACCTCACTCCCAACTCCCCAATTCTTCTTTTACTTAATTAGCAACTAATTAATCCTCGCAATTAATGAAGATAGAGATAATTGGGAAGCCATGCAGTCTACTAAATGGGAAATTCTAGCTCAATTTCTTCAGATCTCAATAGATCGCATGCCAACTATCTATAATTAGTATATAAAATTAAGAATTTCGTAGCTGTTTTTTTAGGTTTGATGTAATTATACGTGGACTTTTTATAATTTAATAAAATTACATTTAGTATCCTGATGTTTGTTTTGTCTAATAAATAGATCTCATCGTTAGTTAAAATTTATCGAATTTTCTTATATTAGTCAAAAAAATATTGAATAAAAAATCATACTTACCCCTAATTGACTTGTTACTAACTTATTGTAGGTCAAATAATTTTTATTCTAACCAAACTACCCTTATAAGAATGAAAATGTACAAATCATATTGGGACCAACCAATTGTAGCCCTACGATGCTTAAGCCGGCAAGGTTATAAGATCAAAAACGATGAAGGTCGTAAGAGAATATGAGTTGACAGAAATTGCATGGAGCCTAGTATTTATAAATATTCCGAATTGTTCAATTTCACATATACTATCAATTCGGAAATAATCAAGTGGTTATAATGAGTTCATACATACTTAAGTTCAGACCGGGGCATATTTGAATCGATACGATCCAGATATAAAAAAATACGAATACAACATCGTATAAACTAAAAAAAAAATATGTGAAAACACGAACATAATTATAAGATTTTGAAAATTAAAATTAGGCAAAACACCATCTTAATCCAGTGAAAAAAACAAATAAAACTTTGGAGTTTAGGGTTGGGATAAAGTAATTAGTGGGAGTGGTGTGATGATTTTAAGTTAAAATGGGAGACAACATTGAGGAGGGCTCATCAATCTTATTCCTTCATTTAAAAGAAGGAGAATAATTAAAAGGGAGAAGAATAGACTGCGCAGTAATAATTATAGCCTGTGAGTGAACATAAGAACACCATATCTGGGGGGGCCCTCAACCTCTCATTGCATGTTTATACCTACCTCCAAATGTCTGCAGCCCTACGATGAAAGGAGCAAAAGGTATTTTGCCATCGTTCTCCATCCAACGGTCTTTAAAAAAACAAAAAGGGCATGAGTTTTGTCCGTTTAATTTAAATTTATACAATTTCCAAAATAGATATGTCAACTATCAAAGACAATTAATTAATGTGATCCGAATTTATAACCCTTCGTTGGAATATGGAGTCATTACCATTGAAATGGTATTTTAAATGTGATGGGTTGTGCCATGTTTCAAAATTATAGATACCTATAAATTACTAATTAATACAATTATACATCGTTTAGAGAATCAGCCTCACAAACATATGAAGGATTTTTCCATTATTATTGTATTCTTAGGACGTATTTGTAACTATTGAAAATAAGTATTTATCAGTTTGTTCGCGAAAATTAGTTGTGAACGATATTTTTTGATTTTATGGCTTGTCTTTGAATAGCTCAAACAAGTTGATTTAAATAAAAAATTATAAGAAATTGGTAAAATCGTAAAATATTCGGTTAATTTTTCTAAAGTACATTAGCCTATCTTCTGTGTAGGGGTTACACGTAACACTTTCAATTTTTCTTTTTCAATTTCAACTTTTTTTCCAATTAAGTTCAACTTATATTAATGCTTAACTTACAACTTTCTCTATTATTTATTCCCACCATAAGATAGATGTTAGAAATAATTACATTGTTATCCCTTGAGGTTCGGTGTAATTTTACATATAAACTTTCTTGTAGTTCCAAAAATTATATCTAGTATTCCGAACATTTGTTTTCGTTTACTAAATAGATCTCTCTGTTAGTTATATTCCACCAAATTTGCAGATATTCGCAAAAAAATGAATAAAAATCCATATTTATCTCTAATTGATTTATTACTGACTTATTCAGGTCAAACAAATTTTTTACAAATAAAACTGCCCTTATAAGGTGAGAATATACCTCGTCACATATATTAACATGTAAAGATGTATAAGGCTAGTTTAATAAGAAAAATATTTGTTTGACCTGCATGTAATAAGTCAATTAAAGATAGATAAATTTTTTTATTTAATTTGATCTATTAATATCAGTAAATTCAATAAATGTTAATTAATAAAATAATCTATTTGGTAGATAGAACCAACGTTAAAAATATCAAATATAATTTTTTAAATTATAAATAATCCACATATAATTATATAAAATCTCACGAAAGAACAGTGCAGTTATCGGTTGTACCTTTTGGTGGTGTTTTAAAGGAATTAGTGACAAGATAGAAGGTGATAACCTAGGATTGACTTTTAATTACTTGGGATGTAACACTATGATATTAGCTTACGCAGTAACTAGTTCACTTTATATTATTATTATTATTTTTAATTTTCAAGAGACAACACCTTCATTAATTAACTAAAGGAATTTACTCGATCATTTCAAAAATAAAAAATACGGAGTTGCAGGAAAGAAGACAAAGGCTGCATTCATTAATTAGCGTTAAGAAACTCTATTAATTAAAAAGTAATATATATTATGTAAAAAAAAATAAAATAATAATAGGAGTCACATGCAGAGTTCTATTACGTAGGTGGGTGGGGCCCAACGGTGGTCCCCCGAGTTTTTCCGTGTGTCGGTGAGGACAGCTCGTCTGACGTGTCGGTTGCGTGTGAACGCCTCAAGCCACACCGCGTGTGGACTCCTGCACTGGATCACACTGCTGCAATTCCTACTTATCTGCTCAAAAAGAATTTTGCATATTTATTAAAATTAGGAATAATTCATTTACACCCCAATTTATTGTCTTTTTTTTACACAAATCATTCTTATCTTTTGAAAAATTACAAAAATCACCTCTGGCAGTTTTTAAAATTCAAAAGTATCCCTATTAACTAGATCAATCTTTAAAATAATTTTTCAAGAACAGAAATGCTCTTAGGGGTGATTTTATAATTATCAAAAGGTAGAAGGGATGTTAAAGTAATATTTATAAAGATAAAAAATATGACCCCATCTATTTTTTATTATCTATACTAATTTTTAATTTAAATATAAATTATTGTATTAATTTTTTTATTGAATCTTGATATAAAATTATACCTTTTAATAATTAAAATATTAAAATATTTAATTAATATATAAATTATCTCTTAGTAAAATTATTAAAATGAAAACATTATTTATCCTCTATTTCATAACTAAACTAAACTTTACTATTAATTTTTTTATATATTTTATATAAATCATAATCGAATTAACAAAATAAATAGTTTATTTATTAAAAAATATCTTTTTAATAAATTAAATTACATTAACTCATTTTATTAGTTCTACTTAGATTTATATAAAATACATAAAATATTTTTAATTTTTATTTTAGTAAATTTAGTTATAAATAAAATATATGATAACTAATCTTTTAATTTTAATAATTTTAAATAATTTATACAAGTATAATAATTTTTTTAATATAATTTATAATTTATTAATTAATTTTATTTATATATTAATTGAATAACTTAATATTTTAATTATTAAATGCGTAATTTAATATAGAGATCCAATAAAAAAATTAATAAAATAATTTAAATTTAAAAGTACAAATAATTAAAAAATATATATGAGGTCATATTACTCATCTTCATAAATATTACTTTTCCATCCCTTCTACCTTTTGATAATTACAGAAACACCCCTAAAGGCATTTTTGTTTTTGAAAAATTATTTTAAAGTTGGACTTAGTCAACAGGGGCATTTTGGATTTTAAAGACTGCTATGAATGATTTTTATAATTTTTCAAAAAGTATGGATGATTTGTGTAAAAAGACAATAGGCGATAAATGTAAATGTAACTACCCCTAAAAGTTAAAATTTATTTATTTTGTTTGATTGTAAATTTATTAATATATTTAATATATGAATACCCCTTGACATAATACATTGTATTTATTAAAAAAATATGTAAACAATATTTTTTTTTTTTGAGAAGAATTGTAGCGACAGAAACATGCAACGTTAGTACATGTTGTTATCACTGTTTAATTGAATAATACTTATAAATATATTTTAATTTGAAATTAAAAGGTGAAATATATAAAAATATATATATATATATTATATTCAGTTGATGGAAGTCATACTAGATTTGTCCGCATCTATTGATCTATTTATGACATGCGATAGAATTTTATTTATTTACTGATTTATTTAAGATATTTATATGTTTTCTTTTTTAAATAAATTCCTTACAATTACAATATAAATTTTTAATATTCAACAGTATACACTAATCACTGATAAAATATATATAACTTATTAACATTATTGTTACAATAAATTTAGCTACTATTATTAAAATAGATCAATACCGATAATCAAAATTATTTTCTACGGCACTTCAATTTCACGTACAATATGATAAATACATGATATTATAATTGTTAATAAATTAGTTGCTCCACTATAGTCTAATTTTAGTAAATATGCATTGCAGACGAACACAAATTAAATAATTAAAATATAGTAAGATAAATTGTTTAAGTCAACTTGCTAGCCCTTCACCTCTACCAATAAAAATTAATATTAACAGAACATGTATTTCAGTTCAAGAAGTCAAAACCCATGGATCTCCATGCCACTTAACTTTGACTCAAAACATATAACCTCGTAATATTTAATTTCTAAAGATAATTATATTTTATATTCTTGATTTATAATTTATTTATATAAATTATTTTTAATTTTTTGCGTAATTACAAAAATTGCATACGTCAGCCAAAAAGTAAGGTAGTTTGTGCAATGATGCTGATTCGGGGGCTGTATGTGAAATTTTTCAAGAAGTAAAGGTCTATTGTGTAAATTATGCTGACATCTTTGATAAGTATATGTAATTTTCAACTGACCAATAACTATGTGATTTGGACACATGACCACATAACATTTAATTTCTAAGGGATAATTATATTTACACCTCCTGATTTACGGTCCATACACACAAACAACTCATATTTTTGCTTTATTATAAAAACCACCCATAAAAACAAAAAATTAAAGATCGTTTGTGTAATGATATTGAAGCTTTCAGGGCATGTGTGTGTGTAATTTTTTAAAAAAATATGAATATTTTGTGTAAATAATATTAACGTCTCTGATGAGTATACATATAACCTTTTAAAAGATAAAAGTAATTTATATTAATAAACTATAAATCAGAGGACGTAAATGCAATTATTTCCATTTTTAAAGACCGAAGTGTGTAAAATTAGTTGGAATTGCAAGATGGGGATGGACCCGTGCATGGCCTATTGTTATAGGGTTAGTCAAAATTGAAATCAATTCACGTGACAAGGAAATGTCCTATTGCATCAACCCCTTTGACCTCAACAATTTACCCATCTTATATATATATATATATATATATATATAGATACATATATATTTTACGTATGAACAATATTAGAATAAAATCTAAATATATATTTCATGTATGAACAACATTAGAATAAAATCTAAATTTAAAGATAAGATATATATATATGTATAGAGAGAGAGATTTTAAAATGTAAAATTAACCCCACTAATATTTTAGGCTTGTACAGAGAATTCGACCATTGGATCATAGAAATCATTGGAATATTAATATTTTATTTTATAATATGATCAGAACGGTGTGTACACATATTTTTTACTATTATGTGTAGATGTTTTTTAATTATTATTATTTTTACAAGAAGTCAACTTTACAAGAGTGTAAAGGTGGGTACCAAATGGCGCTTTAGTGAAAAGTAGGAGACTAAGCCCACTCTTTGTTGCATAATTAAAGGGTTGAATCAAACATGTGATACTTTTAAGCATTTTGGACAGCTCCAATGCTGGCCAAGGGGTGGGTGTGTGTTTTTCTTACAAAAAATAAAGTATAAGGTATTGATGTAATACATTTTTTTTCACAGGGATAAATAGGTAAAAGTTAATTAATAATTCTGTTAGTAGTGTAAATTCCTAGTCTGGAAGTTGCAGATTTTCCCAACGTCCTCTCAAGATGAGTTATGTGAACGCCTATTTACATGGGTAAATTCCATAATTACCCCTTGTGCTATAGTGAATTACACGAAATCTCTCTATATTCATTTTATAACTTAAGTGTTTTATCCCATTTTTTGTATTGAATTATTCAAAATATTCTTTTGGAACCTGAATTATAATTTTACATATTTTTTAAAATTTTCATATATATATATATGTTATAATAATCTCCATCTAACATCAAATTTTTTTACAGTTTCTTTGTAATAAGGTCGGTCCATCATCAATTTTTCTTTATTAAAAATTTTAGCAAGGATAAAGTTGACATTCCACCTTAGGTCCAAGGATTACATAATTATGTTACATGTCAAAGGATACGGTAATTTTAAGATTACATAATTATGTCGCATTTCAAGGGGTATCAGTAATTTTTCAAACAACAATGAATTATTTGTAATTATATAAAATTTCAAAAGAATTCGACATAATTTATCCTATTATTATATTTTGTTGTTTTAGTTCAATGAAATATTAAACCACATTAATGTGCAATTTATGCGATGAACATATGAATATAGTATACGAAAATTAATGATATGTAAAATTGAAAAAAGAAATTGTTATTTAATTGATAATATTGGGGGGGGGGGGGGATGGGATTTGGGACAGATGACAACCTACGGGAGTTGTAACTTTTTGTTAAAGATAAGGAAAAAGACGTAATGAGATGACAAAATCTGCTAACATGAACGTCACTTGTCAAAACGCGCTTTCACAACTATTATTAGCCTCGTCGTCACTTGTCAAAACGCGCTTTCACAACTATTATTAGCCTCGTCGTCACTTGGACTCTAATTTGACAATTTCTTTATAAATGCAATGATTGACTGCAAGGTCACAAGTTAGGCGTTTAGATATTCCCTCTCTTTTTTCCTCATGGATTGAGATTCAATTAGCTCAAAAAATCAGAAATTTGCCTTTTTTAGAAAAAAAATATAAAATAATTGGTAATTTTAAAATTATGAAAACCATATATTCTCTATTTTTTCAATTAGTAGTTTTCAAGATTTTTTCTTTAGTTAATCAATAACATATATCATTAAATCAAATTCAAACATACAATAAAATAAATCATTAAATCACAATCAAACATAAAAATCAGGCGGGACAGATTGTTGTCCTGTTTGTTCGAGCCCCATCCCGTTTTTGACAAGTTCAGGCTTACGTAAATAGGTTAAAGAGCGGGAATGGATTTTTATTTTATGAATCTGAGCTGGTCACGAATTTTGAATCAAACTCATTTAAGATCCACTTTCAAACCATCTTGAACATCATACATGCAAATAAAATTAATTTATTTTAGATTTTTTTTTACTTATGTTTGATACATGTTTTTGCAAATTAAATTATATTTAATGTAACAATAGCTCGTTGGACTCTTATAAATAATAGACCTTCACTCATTTATATTAATTAATTAATGAAAAAAAACAAAGCTTTACTAGTTGGACAAAATTTGACCAGTTAAACTTGACCTTATTCACCAATCATGTTTTAGATTCTATGAATAAGTTCGTTGTTATGGATTGAATATATTAGTATTGTAAGTTATTATAATATATTTATGATTTTTAATTATATTAATATAATAATTGAATTGATATAAGTACGACTTCCTTGATTACTTGTCATTTTTTATTGTGAAGGTGGACCAAATGAATCAAAAAATGGTACCTTGAGATGAGGTGAAGTAAAATCTAAAATGGGGTGCAATCAATTTGCCCAAAAACAGTAAGAAATGAATGGTTTTAACCAAATTGTATATAGTGCATAAAAAACAAGACAGCATCACATTGTTTGTTATGGTGGAAGATGGAGGATTGGACACGGCACTAGTACACTATCTTAAAATGAAGTTGAGGACCAATTGATTGTGACTCACATCAACACCAACACCACCCTCATCTCCCATTCACACTTCAGACCATGTTGCAAATGCTCAACGTTTATAGAGCTACGAATGATCAGTATAATTGTTTTTTTGGGATAATTATATTTATACTTTTTGATTTATGGTCTATTTACACAAATTATTTATATTTTTTGTATAATTACAGAAATTATTACTGACTAAAAATGCACAGTGGTCCAAGTTGGGCTAATCCAACCTAGTACCGGATTAAACCAATAAAAAATGGACTGGTTCGGCCTAAACTAGCTTGACAGTCAAAAAATAGGTATAGTTTGTATAATAATGCTAACATTTTTAGGGGGTGTGCGTGTGTGTGTAATTTTTAAAAAGAATATGGGGCAATTAATGTAAGTGATAATAATATCTTTATAATGTATTTGTAATTATCTAATGATATGAGTGGTGTATATAAACAGACCATAAATTAAAGGGCGTAAATATAATTATCCTTGTGTTTTTTAGTACAATTTTTAAAAAGTTTTACTAATGTAAAACGTTTGATTTAAATTATAAATACTATTTTTAAAGATGATTTCGTCACTACAGCTTCATCAAAATATAAAACGGACAAAAATCACTTATGATAGGTCGAAATTTTGTACATATGTGTGTTTGGAGGAAAAAAAAAAAATAATACTAGTAATGATGATAGTCACACACACAGACCTGTGCTGAGTGGGGAGTTAAGGGACAGGGCATGAATGTGTAATATAAGCACCTCAATCCCTCCAAATTGCATGTGATGTGTTTTAAATTTAAATGACATGAGTTTGAGTTTCTTGACTCCCAATGATGCTCTCTCTCTCTCTCTCTTGCATGTGCCATCTTCACTACCTACAACACACACACACACACTCTCTCTCTCTCTCTCTCCCTCTCTCCCTCTCTCACAACAACACTTGACTCCTTTGATTGGCCATGGAGTTTTTGATCAAATTAATGTCTTAAGTTTCTTTCTCGTTTTGATTGATACTATGCCTAGGGTTATACATTCTCCATTCCACACAGAGGTGGCAACGGATGGGTATGGGCTGGATTTGGATGGACTCGAGACTCGGCTTTTCAAGTTCGATATGAATTTGAGATTCTTCCCGAATCTTAATTTTTGGATCCGAATCTATCCTAATAAATGTGGGTTTGAGGTGGATTTAATTGCCACCTCTAATTTTATCTCAGTTGAAAGAGAGATTTTAGCAGCATCTAAAAAATGGGGTATCTATCTTCTTTAAGAAACGATGTTCTAAGAAAGGATGCAGACCTATGACACGTTACCACAAAAAGATAGAAAATTATCTCTAGAAAAAAAAATGTTAAGTAATAATTTTCATATTGTCGCTAATTATAAATATTTAGTGAGACAAATTTTAATTTTGTCGCGATAATGAGTTCTAATAAATTATGATTAGCAATACTTAGCGACAAATGGTTGTGACTAAAAGCAATTAGCGATATATATAATGATAATTTTTAACTACAAATTATAATTATTGTCATTATACTTGCATTGTCACTATAAATATATCACTAAGACACTTACTACGTACAATAACCACTTCATGCACAACTTTTTATCATTAATAATTTTATTATGAAAAGAAGGAAATTGCAGTCTTGTAATATATATTTTTATTGATAATGCTTTGAAATTATCACTTCATAATGTATCACTAATATCATGTTTTTTTATAATACATGGCTACTGAAAGTATTGAGAAAAAAATATATTTTTTAATCTCAAATACTAGTATTTTTGCATTTTTTTAAAGAAAATTTATGGACCAAACATGGTGCAAATTCTTGATCCCTGGAATTGTAAATAATGTATAGATATTTTCCTAACTTTAGACAATAATAATTTATATTTTATTTTTTAATTAAAATATCAATATAAGAACATGAAAAAAATATCCGGACATTACTAACTTGTGGACTTACTAAAAATAAAATCGAAGCAAAAAATTATTTATCACAATTAAAAATTATGATAGATACATTTGTCATGATTTTTAACTACTCTCACAAAAATCATAATTAACAACTGTTGCATGACCCTTATCAATAATTTTTTGCTACATTCATTTATTATTAAATATAAAAATTAATTATAATTAAATATTATATTTCTTGAAGTGACCGGGCAGAAGCCCAACAGACTTCATACATGCACACATCTATACCATGACCATCACATCCATGGAAAAAGATGTATGAACCAACCACATGCGACATTAATTGCCCACCATGAAATCTATGTACCTACATTGATGTTACGAATATGGGCGTGAAAGCGATTAAACATATATACAATATCAAAATGGGGTGAATAGCAATTTATCGTTTATTATATTAAAAATGAGTATATTATTCTTTTAAAAAAAAATATAGTAATTTAACTTTCTGAAATTTTTAAAATGAAGTAATTTATCTTCTTATAAAGGGAGGTAAATTGCTTCTTTTTAAAAAGTATAAGGAGCTAAATTGTTTTATTTTAAAAAATATAGGGAGGTAAATCATTATTTATTTTTTATAAGAAGGTAATTTGCTCATTTACAATATCACAAGGGGATTTTTGCATTTTCCTCGATCAAAAAGCATGTGAAAATTTCCCATTCAACCTTAAATTATATGCACCGACTTTATTCAATAACATACCCTATGTAAATTTATTTTAAGGATGTCAACAATTACTGACTTGATCTGTAATATAATCTGAATTTACGCAACGCAATGTATTATTCATCATTTCCACTTTCTAGTTTCACAATTTTATTTTTTTTTTAGAAAAAATGCTTTATTTAAGGGGGAGGATTCGGAACTTATAAATTAGCAAAGTTGTAAACTTCACATTTGCAATCGATGTGAGATGCATGCTGGCATTATTAACCTCTTATACGAGGGTTTTGAGATGGATATATATAGGGTCTCGTTTTCACAAATAATGCCAATTGATACAACATACGAGATGATGGAACCATAGTAGCGCGATATATTATTCACTATGCCTTCCCCGTTATGCTTTTTTTCTAAAAACGTGTTTCGCTAATAAGAAAACATATTGAGATATAAAAGCCGTTCAAATCCCTCATTTGTAATAGATACGAGATGCATGACGGCATCAGTTACTTGCAAAAACGAGTTGTACTCATAGCAAACTCGGATATAGTACAAAATCTTTATGTATTCAAACCTTTTTATCATATATTTTACCGTATAATATGTGTATAAACAACGTATTTGTACGGCACCGCGCAAATTAAATGCTCCCTATGTCTTCAACAACAGCATTGTTGTATGGCCCAATCAATCATATTTGGGTCGAGATTGCTAGATATGTGGGCCCAATAACAACCCCAGAGCCCAACACATAGATAAAATTATAATTTTATCAAAACGTGGAAATTAGTGACAAAATATTAAATGAAAATAGGACCAAAATTGTCATAGCTCATGCTTTTTTAATTGATCACAATATTTATTTAGTTACAACATTTAATAATTCTCAGAAACCTAATGGTGACAAAAGACGTCGAAAATTTCAAATTGCAATATATTTTGTTATTTACTATTAATTATATATACGTAATATTTTTTGTATCACTAATGATTAATAATGATAAATCAATCAAACATAATTGTTGGAAATACTAAACATTGAAATTATTGCTTTTATGATTATCACAATTAGATAATTTTTCTTGGACCATATAAAAGAATTAGCAACACTCCACTTTTTCTATTTTAAGTTATTCTAATTCATATCACTAGAAGAAATGTGGCTTTCTATTATGATTAATAATTATGGTGAAAAGTAAAATATCGTAGCATATAACGATGCAAAGTATTTGTTATAGTTTTTAGATATACGTAGTAAATATTTCGATCATAGGTAAAATCATAGCGAATGCTGATTAACTGTGATCAAGATCTAAGTTTTCGTAGTTGGTTTTGTTTGACCGTGATAGATAATATTAATTTATTATAATTTTTAAATTGTGGTAATTTATAGTGTAAGGAATAATTAACATTTTTTGCAGTGTACGTATATAAAGTTTATATTTTTTTTTTGAATAATTTAGAGAAATATTGCGTACATGTGATATGTATATATTCAGAGACTTCTAAATTAAAATTTCAGCATATCTTTCTACCATAATAACAAGGAATTGTTAATAATGATAAGGCATTTAGTCATTACATAATTTAATATACGTCCATATACCTCATATAAAATAAAATTCTTACATGCATAAAATCTCACAACATGACATGGTACATCTCGACTACATCAAATGAAATTCTAATCAGAATTAAGTCTGTGCAATCTAAATTAATTACATAATATACTTGTTATGTATTTGATAAAATACAATTTAAAAAAAGTAATCAATCATATAGTAAGTATGTTCAATTCGATCAGACCTAATTTAAATAAGAATTTTTCTTACATCCGATCCAATAAACCGAAAAACACAACAGAACCACAACAAGTGCAATCCAACAAAACCTAATTGATCAGACAAGGAACTTACCGTCGACCCGATCAAAAGTAGGCGGGCACGAGGGTCCATGACCGGAGCCGAAGGACGCAACATGGTCCTTGAGCGAACGCTTGTGCTTGAAATCGGAACCGCAGATGCAGAGCCAGCGCTTGCCGCAGTTCTTCTCGTGCGTGCGCCAATCGCCCTTGACGGCCAAGCACTTGCCGCATTTACGGCAGGAGTAGCGCTTGAGGCCGTGCTTTCGCTTGTAGTGGGTCTGCAGCGTTCTGAAGTCCTTGAGGGGCTTGGCTCTGGGGTGATTGATGTTGTTCTTGCACCCTTCTTGGCAGCAGTAGCATGGGATTCCCAGCATGGCTCGGGGTTGGCTGCCCTTCAGGGAGTCTGGGCCTCGCCGGAACTCTGAGCCGTGACCCCACATGTGCATCTGGATTCATTAGGGCAAAAGGGTTGGATCAATCAAGAATTTCATTTTATTGTAAATTCATATTACATCTTTGAATTAAATGCAATTTTGGTCGGGTAATTTAGGTCATTTGGCAATTTTGTCATTTGACTTTTTAGGATAATGTTTGGTCCTATATCTTTTTAATATTTGCAATTTCAGTCATTTTGTTTGCCGGAGTTCACTTCCATCGGTGAGAAGAGTGAACTCCTAAGAGAAAAGTATTGAAATCACGAAAATTAAAAAGATACAGAACTAAAATGCTACCCTATAAAGTTAAAGGACAATAATATCGGTAAAAATAGGAAAAAAAACTCACAGTTTTAAAATACCATGTGAGAGACACATGTTCTTTTCTGACGAAAATGGTGAACTCCGATGACAAAAGGATTAAAATTTTAAAAATTAAAAAGATATATAACTAAAATACAATTTTAAAATGAAAACGGTAAATAACATAAATTACAGAACAAAAAATACATTTAATAATCTACATCTTGTATTGTACTTAATACGTTCATGCTATGTGTACAACCGTTTGTACAATGTTTGTTCTTTAATGTATAAATTTTAATCATGTGTATTTAACATATACGTAATACGAAATGTAATATATTTGTAATATTATATTTAATTCAAATTTAGACAAAAATAGGAGATCATATATATATAGTGTTGTATTTGGATCCAGAGTTTAGACAAGGAAGCTAAAATGTTAGGACAAAAGGAATGAGATAATGTTATTAAAATTTCTAATTAGTTGGTTTGACATGGGGGAGGTGGAGGTGCATGATCTACTAGCAAATTAGGTCTGTCAATGGTTAGCGTGTCTATCCAGGCCAGATTTAGAAAAAATTCAAAAAAAATTATTCTATACCTAAACCCTACCCATTTTATTAAATTCAATTCAAGATCTATGGGTCTTTAGACCCAATCAAGACCCAGTTTTTGGATAGGATCAGATCCAGACTCATTTTTTTTTCCTTCAAATCATACTAATTAATTTAATTTTTTTAAATTTTTTTTCATAATTTAATTATTTATTATTTAAAAAATATACTTTGTTAAAGAATTAAATGATAAATAATGTCATGGTGTCTTAAATTTTTTAAATTTGTTCGCTTGAATGTAGATCGTAGGGGTATTCAATTCGGTTAACCGAATGAATTGAAAGTTTGGTTAATTGAAATTTTGGTACGCCAATTATAGACTGAATATTGAACCGAAATATTTGGTTTAGTTTGGTAAAAATCGAATTTGTTCCAGTTCTGTTTGATTTTCGTTACGAATTAATTGAAAATAATAAAAAAAAATATAATGTTAATTATTTGTTATAAATTAGCAAAAATCTACATAAGCTCTTCTATATATTACCCTTTTTTTTTTTTTTTTCTTTTTCTCACTAATTAATCTGCTGCTAATTAGGAGTGTATGGATGTAAAATTCTAGTTATAATTTTATATAAACAATGCATTTACATGTGAAAACTTTGATCAATTGAAATTGTATTTTCTAGTAATAAACTTATATATATATATATATATATATTACTCAAAATTAGACAACAGCAAAGTTGCATAATAGAGACATCTCAAATTATTAATGTATCTTAAAAAATTAGGAATGAATTCATAAACAAATCCCAATTTAATTTTTTCATTACAGTTTAATAAAGATATATAACAAATCGCAATACATACAAGATTTTTTGCAAATATTTTCATCTATATATGATGTATAATACGAGATGAAAATTAATTCGAAATAAAATATCCCGAATGATCTTGGAGCAAGAGGGATAATTACTTTTTTTTTTTTTTTATGAATCTTTTTAATTTGCAAATGCAAGTAATGTATTTCCCTAATTAATTGCATACAACTAAATCATCGTAAAAAAAATCTTATTCAAAACAGGTTTGATTTTAACTAAATCATCATAAAAAAAATCTTATTCAAAACAAATTTGATAAAATCAAACCAATCACTTTGTGATTATCTATTTTTTTGAATCGTATACCAATCATACGTCAAGTGTATTGTACTTGGCATATAATCAGTTCAGGTTAGACCAAACTTGATTTGGATTAGAATTTCCTATCATCATCCATGGCGTTATCTTACCTTTCCGCTACCAAAACCCTCGGACCAAAAAAAACCTAGCAACATATGAAAGATTTAGGAGAAGATCACATGAATTGGAAGAGTAGTAGTAGGTCGCACCTGCAGATTATTGTAGCGATTAAAGGTCTTATTGCAAATATGGCAAGAAAAATGAGTGAAGCCAACCACGATTTGTGCAGGCGTAGGTATCCAATACTGCGTGGCTGCAGCTGAATTTGCCGTCTTTTTCCCATAATCACTTGAATTGATGACACCCTTGTTGCAGAAACTAGGAAGGCCGATACGCAACGCCACGACAGAGTCCTCATTCTCGTCCACGACAACGTTGGACTCACCAACACGGTCCACGACGTTCTTGTTAGAAGCGGAGGTCGTTTTCTTAGCGAAGAAATCAAACGTCTGGACTACAGCAGTGGAGGTGGAAGGTAAAGAATTAGCATTAGGGCTAAAACAAAAGCTGCCTGAACCCTCCATGCTCTGAGTGGTGTTGTGTTTTGTGGTACGTAATTATAATGACATGGAAGGAAGGAGGAGGGGGTTGGTTGAGTGAAAACAACCTTTGTCAAGGGGATAGTTAATCCCTGCTGTCTGAGCAGAAGATCCTCTTTTGGTATGATACAACACAAACCTTAAATACAGCCTTAATTGATCTGGGGCCTGGGCCAGGGGGGTGTCTATTTGTTGCATGAGGCATGCAGCAGTGAGTTTGAGTATATATGACAGAGTTTCATGTGTAAGACTCTGAATTTGAGGTTGCTGGAGGGATTAAAACATGGCCTTTTTTGGGAGGGCCGTTGCATTTATGTGCTTTTTGTTGCTTACAGTTTTCGGAATTCCAGTGAGAATTGATTGAGTTGCAACAAATTTACATAAGCCTTTGCTCTTACATATGTTTATCAGAAGCTTCATCTAATTTACATTATTAATAATGATTAATTAGTGGTTACGTAAAATAATTATGTTATTCTTTGGCAGTCGTAGGATTTTTCTTGCAATCAGTTGCGTCCTCTACTCATATTTTTTAGGAAAACTCTTAATTCACATTGATTTAAATATATAATTTTCATGTTTTTCATATTATGGTCATATACATACGTTTTAAATTTCAGGACAAACTACTAACTTTGAGTTTAATTGCTTTTCGCGCTTATTGAATTTTGTATAAAAAGTATGAAATATTAACTTGTAAACTTATATATATCAAATTTATTGATCATCCAAGAATTCCTTTAATGACAACATATATACAAAACTCAATCAAATTAAAAACAATTCTAAACCCTTCATGATATTTAATTAATTATCATAGTTAAAAAATGTAAATTGTCATAGAACCACACAATATTTATTGACGGTAGTTTTTGTGAGTGTGACTAAAATATTTGCTATGACTAAAAGCCATGATAAATGTCTTTGTTATGGCTAAGAGTAACGTCAAATATATATCTTTTTCATGACGGATAAATTAAATTTTTTTATCGATTTTACTTATTCATGATTAATAATAATTATTATTTATAATATTTTTTTAGCTCTATAGCTATTAAAGTGCCGGCAATGTTAAACTTTATTCTAGTGAAAATTTCAATGTTTATAAGTTGACAACCACGTTAACTTTATTTTGTTTACTGCAAAGATAATCTGCATTTCTGCTCCAATTAATTTGGTGCCTTTTAGTTTAATAATTTATCCCTCTGATTTCTATATTTATCCTAAAGTATTATTCTGAGATCATTAGTTTTTATTTTTATAATTCAAATTTATATTATTATTTGTACTAGAAACATAATAACTTAGGACCATTATGTGAGCAAAATTCAAGCTGTCATCGATGTCCATTAAAAATTTAGGGTTTAATACATTATTGTCATGCATTTTTTTAACATTTGCAATTTTAATTTTTTTCCACTGGAGTTCACCTCCACAGGCGAGAAGGGTGTCTGACGGAAAAAAAAAAAAAAAAGACTGAAATCGTAAAAATTAAAAAAAAAAAACTACAAGACTAAAATACTATCTCCAAAATTAAAGGACAAAAATGCTAGCAAAAAAATGAGTAGATAATATCGTAGCTCCAATTTTAAAAGGTCACATGAGATGCACATATTTTTTTATTGAGAAGGGGTGACTGGAAAATTGCGAAAATTAAAAAATGTAGCAATATTAAATATACATGTATGTATGAATGCATACACCTCTTGATATTCCTTTTTAATATTTATTATGTTATACCCTTTTGTATCCCCTAGATTGCTTGTAATTATAATAGTTATTAGTATAGTTAATTTGTAACCACAATTTTGGTGGTCTGTAAATACCACAATGTATTTCATTTGCAAAAAAGCTTTTGAGAGAATAAGAAAGTGATTTGGAGGAAAATACATAAATTATTTTCTTTATATTTTATTAGGAGTGATAGGTCAATAAACTTAGAATTTCTTAACACGTAACAAAATGTTATTCTAAAAAGTTAAATGACGAAAATGCTAAATAATCTAAGTTATGGTACTAAAAACGCAATTAAACGAGAATTTTTAAGTCTTCAAAAAGCGAGCTCTTATAATATTAAGCCAAGTACGAACAACTTATAAATTTCAAATAAATTAACATCTATTACTAATAAAACGCAAAATATTTTTTTTAAATGAAAAGAAAAAAAAGGAAGCTAAATACATATCCATGTTATTAGTTTGGGGGTAGGGGACAGTTTGTTTCCCCTGAATACGGGTGGGTCAGTACAAGAAATTTTCGTTAATATAAATGATCATGGACCCAAAAATAAAAATAAAAATAAAAATGAATGGTTACATGAAGAATTATATGGATTGTACATGATTAATGAACAACTTTGAATTTGGTCCCCCAGACCGTGTGTGTCTTAAGCAGTAGGACTCGTGGAAGCTGCTGGACCAGCTCCTGCTTCTCTTTCTGTCGACGTTTGTGCAGCAACACCACCTGAATCTGCCATCCATCCATCATCTTATTACAATTCATCTAACCTATAACATAACACTTGTCTTCCAAACAACATTCTTAACGTATTTTTAAGTAATATAAGTTCTTCATAGACCAATACTGTACGGGTAAAAAGTTATGGTGTTTCCAAATTCTGAATTGTAAGTTGATCTGGAATCAGACTAATTATACAATAACTGTTGCCATAAAATGTTAGGTCCGAGTTCTTCTATTCAACTCTCACCAATTGCCATTCATTTATAAAATAAAGATTTCACGATTAGTGTATTAAATAACTTTTTTTTTTAATTTTTAAATAACTTGATCGTTTAACACCTTATCAATATACACGAATGGATAATATACAAAATTTATCGAAAAACACATAGACAAAAAACAAGAGCAACAACAAACAATGTTGCCTAAATTTGTCCGAAATGCACATGGTGGCACTGAAAGTTTACTGCCATGCCTCTCTGGCATAAATTCCCATTTGACCACCCATTGGATTGGATGGGTCATACCACAAAACCATACAGCTCATCTCACGTGACTACACTTTCAATGTCAGCCCCCTCCCCCTCCCCCTCACTCACTACTTCACATTACATTTCTCACCACCACTCAACACCTTTCACAATTTTTCTTACAAATATTTATGTGGATATAATTTCAATTTTACCACCTTAAATTAATCACATTATAACTATTTGACGTGTTCTCCCATTCCCTCCCGATAATTTTATATTTCTAGTAAGACTAAATTATGAGGCTCATATAAAATTAGAAAAGAAAAAAAAAATATTAATTATATGTCACGTCAGTATCATTGTACTTATCATGTGATTAGTCATTCTACTTGCTACATATTATATTTAATTTCTCTAGATCCCAGTTACAATTTTTCGTACAAACATAGACTATGATTTCTTTATCGTACAACTTTATTAAAATCACCCTACATAATAATGCATCAACGAATCTTTCATACTTATGGGTATTTTTTCTTTCTATTTTCACACAGTTCTCTTCATCCTGTATTAGAGATGAAATTAATTTTATTTGAAACAGGAACGAAAGAGTTTAATTTCTTATTAAGAACCTACTTTAAAATCCAACTGAACCAATAATTTATGATAAATTAAATCAAGACTATATAAAACCGAGACTCATTTTATAAAATTCAATAAATATAAATTAAATTGTAATAAAAATTAGAGAAAATTTAAATTTCTTTTTTTTTTAAAAAAAGAATGAATTAAGTGAGAGACTTACCGGTGGAGGGTGGGAAGGTAAGCCTTCTTGGTTGGAGTAGAGGGAGGGGAGGAGGATAGGTGGGAGAAGAGGCCTCCACCTGCGTAGGATAGTAAACGTAAGAGGGTCCTTGAAAACGTTGCGCCGGGGGTATGGGAAATGTTCCTCTGGGTGCCTGTACCGAGTACCCATAGTAATACGGTGCTCCCATGGTTGAAGATGAAGCTCCATACACTTGATTGTAGTACTGTGCTTGCTGCACTTGTGGGTTGTACATTGTCTGTCCAAATTACCCAAAAATTAATTAAAAAAAAAATAGTCATATTTATTTTTATAATATCTGAATTAAATTAATTAGAAAATCCCGAAAAAAATTAAATTAATAGTCATATATAATTAGAAGAACTAACCTGCTGGTAACCATAATCAGGAGGGTAAGTCGCGTACCTGGAAAAATAGTACATAAATATCGTAAATTAAAATAAAATAAAAATATAGTTTTTCTTTTTTTTAGAAGAATTATTAAGCAAAAAAAAAATGAATTATATCGAGTTGGACGAAATTAAAATCATTAATAAATCAAATGACTTATATTTGTCGCGTAATTAGGTCAATTTGATCAATATTAAAATAAATGAATAATTAATACCTTTACTATGTTGTAAAGACTAAAGAGCATCATAATTATGACCATAATCTATTCATGCTTCTCACGATCTATTATTAACTTTTATTTAGTGTATATTTCAATAAAGCAATGTATAATTATCTTCATTTAAAAGCGAGAAATAAATTAACATTCACAATGGGAAAATAATACGATAATTATAAATTCAATGAAAAAAATTCCAAGAAATAGAGATTCTAATTAGAAACAATTTAACTATCTAATATGTCACTAAAAATCAGCCATGATTTTAATTGCAATCACATTAATTAATTGTATTTAATGACCTATTTTTTAAATTTGTTTAATGTATTAATTTTTCTCATTAATTTTGGATAACTAGCATAGGAGGTCAATAAAGCATTGAACATTGCTGACAATTTGTTTACTCATTTATACCATCAATTTTACTTATTTATTATTCATCTGCCAATAACCACTGCATTCAATATTTTTCTTTTTTTATTAATTAATTCCCTCTTTTCTATAATTATTAATAAATACTAATACTATTATATATATAGATAGATATATGTGTGTGTGTGTGTGTGTGTGTGAAAAATGGGACAGCACATATTCATAAGTACTTATACCCCACACATGCCAGTCATATATTTTGCATAATGTCCCATGGCCCAAGACTAACAGTATGAGCAAAACCAACATACCCATACGGCGGATACATCACCGGAGGCGGAGGCGGCAGTGGCGGTGGAGGCGGTGGAGGTAGAGACGGGAACGACGACGATCCACCTCCTTGATATAGACTCCCCACCTGATTTCTTCCTATAGTTGAACACGCTAAATTATCACATTCGACGTAAAACTCTGATAGAAGATTCTAACCGAAATCATACAAGAAAATGCACACACCTCTGGGTGGAGACGGTCGAGGCCGTCCCAAGGAGGCAATGTTGCAATTGGCTCTTCTTCCGTCAATCACAGGGTTGGGATCAGCGCAAGCCCTCTTGGCGGATTCAGGATCACGAAATGTCACCTGTCACATCAAATTTTCACAATTATATCAAAAAAATGTATTTTTTGAATTCACAAAAACATATATGTGCTTACGAATCCATATCCCTTAGACTTTCCGGTGGTCTTATCGTTGATGATCACAGCCTCAAGAATCTCACCAAACTGCTCGAAATAACCCCGCATTACATCAGTTGGAGTCTCCCACGCCAGCCCTCCGACGAAAACCTTAGTCAACGTCGTGTCCCCAAACGGCGATCGATAATGCTGATGAGCCATTATGGCATGTCCAATGCAATTTTACTTACAAAAACAAACTTCTTAACTGATCCCTCGTCTCCTCGTGGATGTCGACTCCACCTCCATCCGTTTCTCAAGACACGACTGCAAAGGAGTGGAGGCGGCTGTAATGGTGGTGGTGATGATAGTTGACAGATAGATGTCGATTTGAAGAGAGAGAGTATAAGAAAGAAATATTGGGTGGAGAGAGAAAGTAAGAGGGTGGGGGATCCGACAGTTGCAAACTCTGATTTGCTGTATATGAGAAGGGGCAAGGATTTGTGGGTTTTGTGTGCTCGAATGACAGCTGCGTCACTAAGGGCACTTCACACTGTCCTCCCTGTCCTCTCTCCTATTCTGCATTAATATATATATATATGTATATATGTATGGAAGAGTCCTACTTTGGGACACAAATGGTGAATCATGTTCTTGGAAATTTTTATGTCAATTTATTTGGGTACTAAACAATTAGGTCTATGAGTTGTTGGACGCATATATATGATCATGTCATAGAGTGAAAACCTTGTATTTATTATTTAACCTTCCATGATTTATTTAGAGATAATATATCATTATTTTTTTAGATTCGTTGTAATCATTAATTATACGTCACGATAAATTACACTTACCTTCCTTGAGATTGGTATAATTACTGATACTCTTATTCGAAAAGTTATAAAAACTCTCCTTAAATTAGAAATAATTACGTGTCCCTTAAATGGTAATGTAATTACTATTTTACCCTTACTATTACTTTTTTATTAAAAAAATCAAATATTTGAAAAAAATATAAAAAATTTTGAGGAATAATTTATTGAAAATATTAGTTCATAAAAATATTCTATAAAATTATAATGTTATAGTTCAAAAGGGTATTTTGGGTAATTTATCATAAAATAAAAATCTAATGAAATGGGCTCGTTGTTAGATGAACGTTAAATCTAGAGGGATATTCGTAATTTTTCAAATAATGAGGATATATTTGTAATTGTGCCAAATCTCAAGGGAGGTGGTTGTAATTTATCCTATACGTAAATCACCTTTGGTTTGAGAAATAATATTTAATATCCCCGATATTTTTTTTTGTCTAATTAAACAAATAAATATTTTTGTAAATCAAAATTTATCGAATTTGCTTATATTAATAAAAACCTACAATTAAAATTCATATTTGCTATAATTAACTTGTTACTGAGTTATTACAGATCAAACAATTTATTTTTTTTCATCGAGCTATCCTTATACGAGGAAGAATACGAATGTCTGAGAAGTTAAACATATAAACTTTAATACCAAATTCCAAACATTATGAACACTATAATGAATTGAATTATTTTCCTACATGATAAAGCAGTAATTAATACGGTTTAAAAATTATGATAAATTAATAATTTCTACTACACACAAATAAATTCAATACAAAACTTTAAATTTTGACCACAATTAATTAATATTTATTATTGTTATTAACTATAATTAATATATTACTCATTGCAGAAATTAAGGGTTAATAGTCGTTGTGGAATTGATAATTTTTATTTTTAAATGGTAAACCATAACAAAAAAAATTATATTTCTTCTCATGAAACTAATAATTTTTTCTCAAAAATTGATTTCTGACATTAAATTCAAAATTTTCTCATGCTTTCCCCCAAATAACCCTCAACAGTTATTGGAAAAAAAAAAGAAAAAGAAAAAACTTAATTAGCTACTTTTGACTTTTGGATGCAATATTTTTCCCCTATATATATATATATATATATATATATATGTAGATGAATTTTAAAAAGTGTGGTTTAAATGTGAGGGGAACCACTACGTGCGATATATAGAATTAATAGACGCATAATTTAAATAGAAAATTTCAATCCCAACTATCCCTTAATTAAATAAATAACATAACAACATTAGATATCGGATTTTCCTTTACAGTTGATCGAATTAGTCAGTTCATTAATTCATACAAATTATCTGTCAATATGACCTAATTATGTGGGCGAAAATTTGTTACCAATAATGGGCTTGATGCATTTACTCTCTTATGATTTTATAAATGAACAAATTATCTTGTTATGGTAAAAAAAAATAATAATTTATCTTTCTATACTTTTTAAAATCAAGCAATCTATCTCCCTATCTTAGAAGGTAAATTGCTTCGTGTTAGAAAATACAGAAGGTAATAAATTATAGCATTTTAAAAAATACAAGAGATAAATTATTATTTTTTTCTCGTAAAGAGGTAATTTACTTATTTACAATATCACAGGGGGTTGTTTGCAATTTTCCCTATAAAAAATAGAGGGTTAAATAGAGGGTTAGTTATATAAATAATCAATTGGAAATTTTAATGTAGTCCTAATTATTTTTATTAAGTAACAAGGCGACAAATTATATAATTTTAATACCGATAATTATATTGTAAATATTATCTCAAGGCGAAAATTAGTTGTAATAATTTTTTGAATAAAAATTGCCACAGAAACAATTAGTGATTGTCACTTTAGACGTGTGTCACTTATGGTCTATAGTGACAACTTTACGCAGCATTAATTTATTTCTAATAATTATATTTTTAATAAGATAAAAATTATTGTCACTTAACATATATTCTTACACTATAAAAAAAATTATTATTGACTATAATATTAATGGATGTGACTATAGAATTATGATAAATAACTATTATTAACCACGGTTAAATAAAATCGATGTAAAAAATTAGCTTTTACATCATGAAAAACTATTTACCTAGGAGCCATGGTAAAAATATTTATTATAGCAAATATTTTAGCCACCCTCGTGAAAATCATGAACAATAATCATTGTATGATCGTGATCGATTACTATTTGCTACAACTATTTAATATTTGCAATCGGCCATGATTAAATATTATATTACTTGTAGTGTTGGTAACATTTTAAAGTTATCATCTCATAAGCAGTTGTTAATATTATTTTTTGTTGCAGTGTTTGAGGTTCTATAAATATGAGTTAATAAGTTCAAGTCCCACTAGTGTCTGAAATTCCTTACTTTAACTAGTTATTTGTTAGTTAATTATAAATCGGTGTGTATGGCACATCTAAATGTGTGTGCAATTAATTTAAAATAGAAATAATATAATTTTTTTAAAAATATATATTTTAATTAAATAAATAAAAAATATTAAAAAGATAGAGGTTGTAAATAGTTTTTAGAGAAAATGGGAGAAACATAGAAGTTGAGGGAGAGAGATAATTGGAAGTTGAGAAAAGGAGGAAAAAAAAAGAACTGCTGAGTTTTTTTTAAAAACTAGAAAAAATGACAGATTATAAAAAAATTGAACATCAAAGATTATTGGTAAAGGTTTTTTGTCGTGGTTTTTTGCGAGGGTGACTAAAATTTTTGGTTTCATATTGTATCGTACTTTATTTTAACTTAAATTACATTTAAAAAAGAATATCTATAATCAGTATATTAGTTATTATAATTATTAATAATTAATTTAGTGAAAAGAAAATAACAAATTATCTGAGGCAAAAAGCCCTTGTTTATTGTGATTCTTGATTTGAGGGTGGGTGGGGGTTGCTATAAATTAATGAATACAATACAAAAATAAAGAATCAAGAATTGGCATTAAATTATACTCATATATATACACTTTATAACTGTATTCCAAGTTAGGGTTCTTACATATTTTAATTAAATAACATTATTTAAATTTTAATTTAAAAACCTTATTTTTATTGAAGTTTTAGACAGACTAATCAATCAGTACATCCACATGAGCCCCACGTTCCTAACCTTCCAATCATTAGATGTTACACAGCTAACTGTCCTAACATCCCAATACTCTTTTTTTTTTTTTTTTGTCATACAAACCACCACTTAAACACACACACTTTTCAAGAATCACATCATTATATATATATGATTCTCTCTCTTTCCTTTTTTTTTTTAAAAAAAAAACCCATATCTTGTATTACGAGAATTCTCAAATAATTTGTGGTTTTATTTTCAATTTTCAATTTTTAATAAAAAAATTATATTTTTAATTTGTAAAAATTTTCATTTGAAATGAGAACAAACTTGGACTAGTTAATGAAATTGTATTTTGTATTGAACTGTAATGTTACATTAATATAATTTCAATGAGAATACATATAAATAAATATATTTTTACTTTAATTACTGTTTCAGAAATTAAAAATTGTAAATGAAAGCACAAACAAGCATGCCCTTAACTCCCACGATCAAATAAAAGTCCGATAATAAGTTTTGAAATTCGACTCGAGCTATTGATGATTAAATAAATATTAGAGCATAATTGTGTAGGTTTATAATTCAAGATTCATCCGATTTAATTTTATGTATCCTCTCGCCACACTGACTCATCCCTTTGTTGTATAGTGAAATTTATAGAAATTATAAAATAATTAATATTGTTAAATTGGAAATCCCGTATGTAGGTGTCTCAAGAATTTAATGACCAGCTGCCCTAAATTACAAAAACCACCCTTACAATTTTTTGGTTTCCAAACACGTCCAATATCGATTACCAATAAAAATTTTAATAGTTTACAAGTTTCAATAATTTTTTTTTCCATAGCAATTAGCAAGAGGTCCTTTTTAAAATAAATTATATAAATAAAATCATAAAAAATAATAATTTGTAGGAAGAAATTTCAATCGTATTGCATGTCTCATAAATACATACATACATATATGATGATGATGATGATGATGATGAGAAGGTGAATATGAAACGTAATTGCCAGCGTAAGAGAGGAGGAGACAGCTAAAAGGTTGTATTAGTTTGAAGAGTAATGTAGAAGTGGGTGAACTGGTTGCATTGCATATCATGTCCTCTCTCCCACGTGGGGTCTTGTCATTCTGAGCTGGATTTCATCTACTTTCTTATTTCCTCTCTCCCATTCTCTTTTTTCCCTTTTTCCACCCTCATAATTAGGAGCAACTCCAATTTCGATCAAATTTGAATCAATTATACAATAAATGTAATATATATTTATTATATAATTAGTATACAGTTTAGAAAAAATGATCAATCACATATCAAATAATACATTTGCTTTGTAATTTGTTTGATTCAGCCAAATCTGATCGAAATTAAAAAAAAAATCCTAATTAACTAACTATTTTCATAATTACATCGGGATGTTATAGATTTTTAAATATACATATATTTATTGTCTTTTGTGTATTTAATGTCGTAATTTTACATAACTACTTTTTGATAGTTCTTTCTTTACTTTTTATGTTTATACGTTTGATCTCTCTATCATTGCTATTGTCTTCTTTTACTAATAATTTTTATGATTCAAATATTTAAATTAATTTATTATTTTATGTAGATATTTTTAGGTATTTTTTATTTATAAAGTTTAATTTATTTAGATTATATTTAAAAATTATGTATATTATAACGACATTGGCAGCTCTTGTAACGTCATTACATTAATGTTGCAGCAGTTCATCATTGTCTTTTTACAGTGGAATCTTTTCTCTTTCTGTTTTGTTGGTTATTACAACAAAAAAGATGATATTAGTAATAATTGTTATCTTATTATAGAGGAAAGCGCATTTTTCTGGTTGGTGGTGTTTTTTTTATATTAATTTAGTTTTATTTGTTATGATTTTCTCATTTATTTTATAAGTTGGATTTTTTTTTAAATTTTAGTTTTCACGTGTATTTTTTATCTAATAATTAAAAAAAAATGTACGAAAATACATGTGATACTGTTAGTCCGTTATTTATTAGACAAAGCATTGCGTGAGGACTAAAATTGAAAAAAAAAATAATTTTTGAAATTTAATGTGAGAAAATTATAAGAAATGATACTAAATTAAAAAAGCGCCTAATATGTGAGACTAAAATTACTATTTTTCTTCTTATAATATTATAACAAATAGTGGAAAAAATTTTGTATATGAAATTTGTGATTATAAAAAATTAAAAATACATTTGTAGCGACAATATATATATATATGTCATTATATGTTTTTAGAGAAAATTTTATACATATAATCACTCAATTAATTATTATTTATCACTTCATACTGAATCGAATTAAATTCAAAATTTTGAAAAGTGAAGAGTATCGTGGATGCAATTATGACGTGATCTTATGTTGACAACACTTGGCCACAAGTCCTCTATATGTTCAACTAAAAATTACACTAGCCTCAGAATACTCATCCATGCAAACTTATATTACTACACTCTTGAGATTAAATAAATGGTTCTAATATAATATTTTATAGTTACAGTGGACATGAGATAATCTGTGGTCACAACTTATCATATGACCATTTTTGTTTAGCGCACATCTGATAAATCATGATCACGGCTTATCACATTTACACTTCTGTCTAGAGCCTATCTGATAAGCCGTGGCCATAGCTTATCAAATATGCGCTTTTGTCCCTCACTGCAGAAGCATTCATGAGTTAAGTTGTGCCCACAGCTTATGTCTGCAGGAAGATTTTTCTGATATAGACCACTATGCAACTTAAGTAACTTTCGGTAACTGGCAAATAAGGATACATGAGATATTTTTTTATGAAAAATATTGATTTATTTTTTTCCCTAAAGGTTTCTTTTGTGAACTTGATTTAAAGGCTTGAGTCCCCTAAAATTCTCAAATCGTAAAGAAAACACACCAACCAAATTTCAGAAATCCAATTCTTGCAACCTCAATAATCTAACGTGTATATGATGTATTAATACATATATGTAAGATATAATTTTTTGTCAATAATTATGTTGGATTAGATTTATGTTTGACCATCTTATTTAATTCCAAACAGTTTATGTATTATGCTTATAATTGGTATAAAAACATGTTTAGCAAAGAACAAGGAGTATTTACATATTTGGGCATAGGAGACGTCGATATAGAAATAAAATGTGTCAAAAAAATAATTTAATAATTCCATTAAAATTAAAAAGTCTTCACGATTGCCACAATTAGTTGTTAAAGATTCCTAACTCCATTAATGTTTGCAGCGAATTACCAGTTATACCCCTCCATTTGGAAGAGATGTTTTCAGTTTTAATAGTTAAATATGTAAAATCTACCGTTGGATCTTATCTGAAACTTGTGGATTTTAGATCTTCCATGAGATTGCAGAATCATCACTGGATCTATTGCTAAGCATATCGACTGTTCAATTTTATTTTTAATTTTTTTGGGACTGTTCATTTAAAAAAATGTCCAATTTTTTCTTATTTTTGTTGGGGGAATTAAATTACTCCGTATTAAATGAGTTTAAAATTTATCGAAACACTAGAAAAATATAACTCAGAGTAAAGTTTAAGAATTAAAAACATCTATATAACATGAAATTATCCAAAACATTCCATGGATTTGTTAATTTCGAATTCCTAACTTTAAATTTATCAATCTAGACAAAACCTTAATCATAAAATATATGGAAAATTACATTGACATTTCTTGCGGTTATATCTAACTACAACAATATTTCTTATCCTTTGCGAAATTGTAAGTATACCCCCCAGGGGATGTTAGTGTATGTATCTCAAGAGGTATTTGTGTAGAATTCCATCACTGAACAAAGAATGTAACTATAGTTACAATTATAACTTTAAAGGGTGTACTTGTAATTTTGCAAAGATATAGGATGTTTGTATAATTAGAGAACCACATCGTGATCACCCCTACCAGGAGGCCCAGTTTGGATAAGGGTCCAAAATGTCCCAGGATGCCTAATCTAGGTAGAGCCCTAAGAGAATTTGGTAGGAGGTGCCCCAGGAACTGAATTGGCCAAAACATATCAAACCAGCCCAAAACATGAGAGGGCTCTAATCCAAGAAGGTCTTACATGCGCACAAGGAAGTTTAGGGATTGAAAATCCCACAACCAAAGTCAAAGTATATCTTATATGACGGATGGCCTATGTGGTATCCACATAAGATTTTTAGATGTACACCTCACAAAATTAAATAAAGGATTAGCCCTCTAGAAAACACGTCGAACTCTAGCCAAAAGTAACATATAAATTCTAAAATCTTGGACTCTAGTTGGGAGAAGGTGTCTCCTTAACCACCTCTCTAAAAATTAAAAAATGCATCATTTTTCTACAAAATACCTTCATCTACAACAGACTTCAATTGCGGGCTCCAATTGCTGGGGACCCTTCATCAAATTTTGTAGGAGATTCAGCCTTATCTAACCACTTTGATATTTATACTCCATGTCGAAATCTTTTCCAATCAACTTATGGTTGTTTGTAAATAGAGAGCTCCCCCAACAGGAGAAGGCAACTTGAACTTATAAACTATAACTTTCACCTTCGTATTACCACTTTAGCTGAAAGGAACATTGTACTTCATACTTAGAGTTTTCACTTTGATATCGGTCTCTTATTTGTATATGAAAATCAAGCAACAATACTCTCTTCATCACTCATTTACACTTTTTTATTTTTTAAGCACTTATTTCACTACTTTCTACTCTAAGTGAACCCAAGCACCACATTTTGCTTGCATCTTATATATAAAAT
>NC_026147.1:20528090-20568532 GCF_000512975.1 Sesamum indicum
AAATACTCATCTCGATTTATTAGCATTCAAAAAAAAGTGTAGCTATAAATGAATCAAACTAGTTACATTCTCAATAGTTTATATGAAATGTTGAATGAGAAATAAAATTAAACATTTATATCTAAATATATATATTAATTTTGTTGCGATCTGTAGTTTCCGTCCAAATTACTCTAATAGAGAGGACACCATTATAAATGGAGAAATTTCGAAAATAGAGTTAGTCTAATTTAAAAAAAAAGAGTGTAACTATATTGTTTTCTGGTCATAGTGTGGCATGTTAATTAAATTGCAATTACAACAATAATAGGGAGTTTTTGCAATTTTTCTTAGTTGGCTATGAATTTGTGACCAATAATTGAAGTCGCGGATTGGATTCGTGACTCTAATTCAGAAATTTAAAAAAAAACAAAAAATGGTGCAACAGACTATATATGCAATTCATATTATTAATATTATATTAATTATTTTAAATATATTGATATAATTTTTTTAATAATAAAAAAATAATTAAACCAAACCTGCCAACTACTACTGCTACCACACATATACATACATGGTGTTGTCCACTTAGTCTCCTTGGTTTCAACTTTAACATTTAAATTCTTATATTTCTCCCTTTTTATTTCTTTTAATATTAATCGTAGTACGTACATATAATAAATAATCTTTCACACATCAAAATATATTATAAATAAAAGTAAAATATATAAGTAATATATTATATTAAAATAAAAAAAAAAGAAAAAAACTAATTCATCAATTACTATAAAATTTGTAAAGATGAATAAATTAATTATCTTATTAGGTGAAGGGTATTTTTAGCTTTATAAAAAAATCAATGCAATAGTGTTATTAACCATTATTTATTAATGTGGATGGCTTTCTTTTTTATATTAGTATAGATAATGAAACTACATAAATGCAAATATTAATTTTTTTTTGGAGTATCTAATTATTAATATTTCTGGTGTTTAATGAAATTATGTAATATTTGGATAAAGATATAAAAAATCTACTTTACCCTTGTTGTTTTTATAATTAAAAAATTATAAAAAAAGGCTAACGGTATCAAATTTTCTTCTTGTCCTTCAAGTCCATAAAAAATAGTAAAAAGTTTTAAAAAATAACTAAAATTATTTCGTAGTTCACAAGAGTATTCAATTCACCGCAAAAAATAGATAAAGAAACTTAACGAAAACTAACGAAATAACTTAATTATTAGACGAACGTTAAAAAAAAAATTAATAATTTTTAAAATAATAAAAAATATTTTAAATTTTATTGAATTATAAAAAAATTCATTATAATTTACCATAAAATATAATTGAAAATCTTTACTGCGTATTGCACACTAACAGTGCTTCTGATGCTTTACAAAAATACGAGAAGAAAAGACGGCGCTCGCATCTAATTGGTAACTCTTTATGGGCCATTTGTAATATTTCTGACGAAGCGGTTGGGGTATTTGGGTTTTATTTTGGGCTGTTTCAACGAGCCCAAAAGTACCCTTTCACGTCGACGGTCCGAAATTGTCAATGGCTGCAAATATGAAACTTTTTTCTTCTTAAATCTTAGGATAAATTACAGGTGGGGTCAATTTTATTTTATTTTTTATTTTTCTGAGAAATCACCTCCAAATATTTATAATTTTTGTAACTTATCATTATTTTTCATTTTCAAGCCCCAATAATAGTTGTTTGGGGCAAAATATAATTAACCCAAAATGTGAGGTGTGGAGTATAAAATTGTAATAATGAGATGATCGAATAACTGTACCAAGTAGTCTTAAAAAGACAACATAGGGAAGGGTATGTTGGGAAAGGAGATGGTGAAGAAAAAGGTTAAAGTGCTCATGTGGAAGTGTATGTTGAAACCGAGAGCGAAAACATATTTATTTAAAATTTATTTTATATTTTAAAATATATATAATGGATATATCATATTTCTAAAAAAGAAAGAAAAAAAGCAACAAAGAAAAACAAGAAAATCAATTTAGCAGTATTATTTGCATAACAACAAAATTGGTGTTTTGGTGTCATAACCGCCATTTGTGATAGAAAAACGTCTTTTCTTTTAATATAGTATAAATATGTATTTGATTAGAAATATATGGATTTTGACACCACAATTCAATATAAAATATAATTTTATTAATTAATCGAAATATATTATTATTTCACACAAAAATTTATATAAAATTAAAAAATATATATTTTTTCTACCGAAAATAAAAAACATAAACAAACATGATTGCAAAATTGTTTTATGACATTTTAAATTATTAGGCAAAGTGTTTCGAGTAACACGATTCTACAAATAAAAATCATTGAAAACTGAAAAATACTATGAACTACGTTTTTCCATTAAAAAAAAAACAAAGAAAAATCATAAAATAATTAAGAGCTGCATTTTTCTACAGGAAAAACATAAGATGGAGATGCGGGGGATCGAACCCCGTGCCTCTCGCATGCAAAGCGAGCGCTCTACCATTTGAGCTACATCCCCATCTCTGACCAAAATGTTTTCTAGGTCCATTGTATACATTTTAGTTCTCATTCTCTTACTATTCTTTATGTCCATTCGTTTATATAACTTTTATCTTTTTTCAGTTTATTTTCTAAAAATGCCATCCATTAATTTCAAATTTAGTTTATTTTCAAAAAAATATTTATATCTTGTTTTTGTTTTCTAGTTTCTTTCTTAAATTCGGTTAAGTCAGTAATAAACTAAACTTATTTCCAGAAAAACGTTTTTATTTGTTAAATTATTAGTTTGTCTTTAGAACAATCATTTCATTATTTCAAATTTTTAAAAGAGTAACTTTTACACTATTGAATAGTTTCTTTCTAAAAAAATCGTTTATATAAATAAAAAATAAATATATTTTTGTTTATTCAGTCATTTTCAGTTTGAAATTTAAAAAATTCCATCTAATATTTTGTGAATGTAGTTTAGTTTTAAAAATAATTAGTTTGTTGTGTTCTTATTTTTAGTGTTTAGTGAGTTGGAGTGAAAATTATAAATATTTCAGCATAATCAACAAACAACATTGCAATACAAAGTCTTTTTCATGTTATAATTCAATATAAAAAATAATAAACAAATCAAAGAATTCAATTCCCACTATTCTCTATATGCATCAATTTCTATCCTACGTATACATAACAATTTCTTAAACTAATGTGGAGCATTTTGAAGTGGAAGGATCATATATAGCCGGGAGCAGGTATTTCCGCCCATTCCCACCATGCGCATTGTAGCTAGCACCACTCGCGGGGTCCACCAATAAGTCCCCAGCATAACCAGGGTACGCTCCCTTAGCGTAGACTCCAGGGCAGGCGGATGCAGCCTCCAATGGGGCACCAGATGGGCCTTGATAGAACCCATTTCCAAACGGGTTGGTTGCAGTACCCGCCAGAAGCCCACCCAAATTCATGACGATACCGTCCAGGCCCACATCGTTGTTGGGCGCAACCAGTGGTGGGCTCTGTGGGCCGTAAATGGGCTGATGGAAGGGCCACGCGCAGTAGCCCGGGCACTGACTCTCCGAGTTCCCAACCCATATGTACGCAAAACTTGTACTTCTTTCCCTTCACCAGGGCGCTCTTGGAACCGTGGGTCCCACAGCGGTTGACGCAGAAGCCATCCACGACGACGTCGGCGGCCGTGAGAACGATGTTGAGGGCGTTCTTCTGGTCGCCCCTCGAGGCCAACTGAACGATCTGCTTCTGGGAGAGAGATTTTCCGAGGGAGTAGGTGTCGTCGAGGAGTTGTTTCCCCAAGTAGAGGGAGAGGGCTGAGGATGAGGTCTTGGAGCCCGCGAGGTGGTAGTATTTCTCGATGGCCTTCCACCACGCGGCAACGGATGGTTGAGTGGGCGACGGAGCCGACAGGGAGGTGATGAAATCAGCGACAATGGCCCTCTGGGAAGGCTTGAAGTTGCCGTACCAAATGAGATTAATAGGGAGTTTGCCGTGGAGAAGGGCGCCATTGTGGTAACGGAGGAGCTGGTCTTGTGGGTCTTGGAGCGGAGTGCTGAGGAGTCTTGAAGCAGAAGAGATGTTAAGGAGGGAAATTAGAGCCAAGAACTTGAACACAAAGAAACAATGATCAGAAGCCATTGCGGTGAGAGGGAGAGAGAGAGGTGATTGTGATTGTGATTGGATGATGAAGGAAGAATGGAGAAGAAGGGTATCTATATAGAGTAGAGCAGTAGAAGAGCTGGGGAGGGGGGAATAGATGTTAGTCAAAAGTGGGACGCGGTTTTTGTAAAGAGCAGAGAGAAGAAGAGAACAAAAAGCATTATTACAGCTTTGATGCCTTTCACTACTGGACTGGACTGGTCCACTACTACAGCTTATTTCCAGCCAACCAACCTTCCCACCCTAACTTAATATTTCTTATTTTTACATGTTTTAATCAAACATATCAATAATTTTATATTTAAAACATAAATTAAATACAATATAAAATACCAAACTAATGATGCATACTTGTGTTTGTGGAATCTAGATGCTCCAGCATCTCAATCTTACTAGTCCAACAATATTTTATTAACTTAATCTATATATATTACTTATCGAAAATCACTATTATCTATAATAAAATTAATATTATCTACCATAATCAAATCCTCGATCACAACTTTTTATTTTGCTACCTAATTAAGATGGTGTACAGATAAATTTATAAACTCTTTAAAATTATTTTATAATATGTTTGAAAATTGATAAAATGCTACAAAGTGTTTAGTAACTTTTTAAAAATATAGCTAATAAGATCTTCTAATTTTGTTTAAGATCTTAACAAATTCTATCAAATCACTTATAAATTTATTATTACTAATATCTTTTCTAAATTTCATAAATCTTATCTTATCTAACTATTTTATGAGTTTATTTCAAAATGAAAATATAATAAATAATTGATGTGGTTTATTCTATAATAACAATAATATGAAAAATGGAAGTAAGATAGATGCATAGGAGGGTGCAGGTAGCATTGAAGTGAGTAGACTATACAGTGTCTGGTTTGGGTGTTAGCTAAGGTAGGAAGGAAGGAGGAGGAGACAAGACAGCTCATTTTGGTGTATCAAAATATGAAAACAGCCCTCCCACTCTCTACAATTTAACGCTTTTCAACTCCCCATCCTACTATCCTTTATTTCATCTTTCTATTATTTTTTAAAATAATACCAAACATAATATATAGTTATTTTTTTTACAAAAAGTATATATAAAATTAAATTCCCAAAAATTGAAGGGAGAGAAGGTTTTGGGACAAGAAATGAAAAAGTAGGTAAGTAGGATGGCGAGTGGACAGCTGGGGGAAGCGCGGTTTCCAATGATGAGCTCCGCTCCAGCCAGCCTGTCCTAACTCTTTAAACCCCCCTCAACCTTTTGTCTTTTTCTTCACCCTCTAACTCACTTTCCCATTTTGCCCTTCATTTCCCTGATACTTGCTACCGCATTTCAAAATTATATACGTTGACACAATCCTAATTTAAGTCTAATTACATAGTATATATTTTTTATATTTCTTCACAAAATTATATAAGTATTTTTTTTGATATTATATAAGTTGTAATTATAAATGCACTTCTTGTTTATGGATAAAATATTCAAATATATTCATTGAGGTAAAGTTTACTGGCACCCCTCATAAAGATGTATTTGTAATATTTTAAATATTAAGAGGTGTTTGTATAATTCAATTCAATTTTAAAAATTGGTAATGTAAATTTATCTTAGAAGTAAATACAACTATTTTATTACCGTTTTCATTATTAAATTTACACTCTTAACGAGGACATCATTTAAAATTGATCACATTCAAATAGAAATTATGTAGGACAATGGATTTATTTGAGGTTCATTTGAGACTTACTAAAAATACAAATTATTCATCTGTCAGGAGTTTAGAATTGTTTAATATATAGCATATGGTGGATTAGGTTAGGTGCATGCATATTCCTACAGGCTACGTCTTGGAAGTACTAAAACAAGGAAGACATGGGTATTTTAGGAAACACACAATTCCACCACCAGCACGCTGTAATGCTTTCTACTTCTGCTCTCATAAACCTAAAACGCGTTTGAATTTGAGTATTGGCTGCTTTTTCTTTCTGCCCCAAAATCCCCCAACTCAATATCACCATCACCCCCCATTACTACATCTATATCTATATATACCCTTCTTCTCCATTCTCTCTTCATCCACATCCACATCAATCACTCCCTCTCTCTCTCTCTCTCTCTTCAATAATGGCTTCTCAATATCTCATTGTAGTGAAGTTCTTGGCTCTAATTTCTCTCTTTAACATCTCTTCTGCTTCAAGACTCCTCAGCACTCCGCTCCAAGACCCACAAGACCAGCTCCTCCGTTACCACAATGGCGCCCTTCTCCACGGCACAATCGCTGTTAATCTCATTTGGTACGGCAACTTCAAGCCTTCCCAGAGGGCCATTGTCGCTGATTTCATCACCTCCCTGTCGGTTTCGTCGCCCACTCAACCATCCGTTGCCGCCTGGTGGAAGGCCATCGAGAAATACTACCACCTCGCGGGCTCCAAGACCTCATCCTCAGCCCTCTCCCTCTACTTGGGGAAACAACTCCTCGACGACACCTACTCCCTCGGAAAATCTCTCTCCCAGAAGCAGATCGTTCAGTTGGCCTCGAGGGGCGACCAGAAGAACGCCATCAACGTCGTTCTCACGGCCGCCGACGTCACCGTGGATGGCTTCTGCGTCAACCGCTGCGGGACCCACGGTTCCAAGAGCGCCCTGGTGAAGGGAAAGAAGTACAAGTTTGCGTACATATGGGTTGGGAACTCGGAGAGTCAGTGCCCGGGCTACTGCGCGTGGCCCTTCCATCAGCCCATTTACGGCCCACAGAGCCCACCACTGGTTGCGCCCAACAACGATGTGGGCCTGGACGGTATCGTCATGAATTTGGGTGGGCTTCTGGCGGGTACTGCAACCAACCCATTTGGAAATGGGTTCTATCAAGGCTCAACTGCTGCCCCATTGGAGGCTGCATCTGCCTGCCCCGGAGTCTACGCTAAGGGAGCGTACCCTGGTTATGCTGGGGATCTGTTGGTGGACCCCCAGAGTGGTGCTAGCTACAATGCGCACGGTGCGAATGGGCGGAAATACCTGCTCCCAGCTATATATGATCCTTCCACATCCAAATGCTCCACTTTAGTTTAAGAATTTGTTATATATATATATGTAGGATAGAAATCTATGCATATATTGCCAATTGAATTCTTTTATTTGTTTATTGTTTTATTTTGAAATATAAAAAGAAATTACTTATATTGCAATGTCCTCTATTTATTATGTCAAAATATTTTGTTTAATTTTTTTTTTTTTTTTTTATATATATACAAAACTAATTAACGAATGTGATGTTCATACAAGAGGCCGAACCACTCTGAGAGAATGAAAAATATCACCACCCCGAAAGAATGATAAATATCATCGGAGCTCAAAAAGATACAAGAGCCCAAAATCCTTAAAAGGACAGAAAACCCCAGTCCGACTAAGGGCCCATAGTGCTCTCCAGAGTCGGGCATGAAGTGTTATTATGAAGTAAATCCACCCAAAAAAACCAAGTAACTAAAACATCCAATTAAATAATTATATCTGTACTTATTAATTTATGGTTGTTTTACACAAATGACACAATCATCCATGATTTTTGAAAATTATAATTACATACATCGAAAATATGCATTTACATAAATTACACGTATTTTTTGAAATATTAGCATACTTCTCCTAAAAACGTTAATAATATTATACAATTTATCCATATTTTTTTATTATTAGAGATGATTTATGTAATTACGTAAAAGATAAAAATAATTTATACAAAAAAAATCATAAATTATGAGATCTTAATATAGTTATCATATAATTATGTGGACGACAAAAGGTTTTTGCAACATCAAATATATATAAAGAACAACATAAGAAAATTATTATAAAAAATATAGAAGACACTTATGTCGGAAATGGGGATGTAGCTCAAATGGTAGAGCGCTCGCTTTGCCTGCGAGAGGCACGGGGTTCGATCCCCCGCATCTCCACGATATATGCATTTTTCTGTTGAAAAATGCAGTTCTTAATTTTTAAAAAAAAAACATCAATCAATTTTATGAAAATGGGATATCGTTCAAATCTTTTTCTCAGTGTCTCCCTAAAATGTTGTAAAAAATATATTATAATTTCATTTCTTTAAAAAAAAAAATTAAAATAATATAAAGAGTTGAGTTGTTGCTCTAGAAATACTACTTTTATAATATATCATAAAATTGTACAAATATGGACAGCAGAAGATGGAGCTGAGGTACACACATCTATTGCGTGCCCCATTTTTATTAAATCTTTTTGTTATTAGGAAAATGTTCGAGGGACGTAGGCTGTGGCTACGGCCGCCTATTTTCATAAAATTGCTTTCACTTTTTTTATAAAATTATAAATAAACCCCTCAAAAGAAATATAATTATGCAGCTCATAAACGGCGAGTTGGACATTACTACTTTATTCTTACTGATTCTTTTTAAATAAAAAAAATGTATATTTGAAAAAGTATAAAAACAATTGAGAAAGGATAAAATAAATAGTCCATAAAAATTAGAAAATTGAAAAAAATTATAATTTATAACCCGTATATTATTTTAGTCAGTACACTATAAAAATTAAATGAATATATAATGAATTAGAGGGATATTAAAATTAAATAAATATTTATAATTTTTTAAATAATAATAGAATATTTGTATTTATACCAGTTTGGTGGCTGTAATTTACCTTTTTATTTAATATACGAGTAGGAGTAGGGGTGATAGCCACTAATCATGCCTAAGTTAAGTGCAATTGAGGCATGAAACCACACATCCAACTGCTCGTTTTGGCACTATAAAACTTACAAAACAACGGTAGCACTCAAATGTCCATACAACACAAGGATAATCTTGTTTATGTATTTTGTCACACCAATAAATGTTACATTTATTGATTTAGAGGATATATATGATATAGATATTTAGATGAGAATAAGAATTTGAACGGGGGTGGTTGAAAAATACACGAGGGATATTTTGATAATTTGAAAAATTGGTGCCATGGTGTAAGTAACCGTTCTTTATGATTAAAAATGGGATTTTTTTTTTAATTAGTACTACTGGTTGTGGCTCGTTGTTTTCACGTGTATCATTTAATGACTCTATGTAAGTGTAGAGGGATTTTTCTTTTTATATTAGTATATCTATATATATATATATATGAACACTTTTTTCCTCAAGTAAGTATCCAAAAAAGAGGATTTATATATAGATCTGCATTAGTTATAAAATATATGTAATTAGGTCACTTTAAACAAATTACACGCTAAATTTAGGGAAAAAAATGATTAAAATTTTCAAGACCGTTGGTGTCATATACAATTTGATTTTGTTTGCCCTAAACAAATAAAAAATTATTTGACATATGTCTAAGAATAATAAAATTATTCAGTCCACTTTATTGTATTTAAGTTGTTATGTGAATGGTGCTACTACAATATTCCTCATAATTCATCAACACACAAACAAGCTTGTTATTATTATTATTAGGGATAATTACACAAATTACTCATATCTTTTATGTAATTATAAAAACCACTCATGCCGGCCAGAAAGTATGAGTAGTTTGTGTAATATTATTAATGTTTTGGGGGGTCTATGTATAATATTTCAAAAAATATGATAGTCAATATAAACAATATTGATATTTATTAAATGTATATGTATAATTTTAAAAAATATATAAAATAATCTATATACATAGACCATAAACATTGGAATTGTTTTAGATGGGTGTGTGGTCTTACATGGTGGATGCTTCATTCATTACATGCGTCGAATAGTATCAAATGTTTACTTTGATTTTATAGTTCACAACAAACCTTCCATGTGTTTGGGTGATCAATTATGATCCAATCCCACACGGATTGTATACCTCTAAGTTTTTACTACTCAAACAAACAAACGAATCAAATAAATAACTATTATTTAATCCCAATTTTCCACTTTTTTTTATTTTAATTCTTGATTGGTTTGACTTTCTACTGCAAATTTTGATTGCACCACCGTCTCCATAATTTTTCTCTTCTTAACAAGTGTACTTGCGTCATTTTTATACATGTGAGGTATATAAATTAAAAAGTTCAATTCAAATTTTTAAAGAACACATTTCTTCACGTCATTAGCTCGACAGTGAAATTCTGGTCGCCCCAAATTATCGTTTCATTTAAGTCCAATTATCAAACTGAAGTTTGAGAAAATTTTAAAATTCGACTTTTATGGTGCAGACGTATTTTCAAAGTAAAGAGATGAAAATAACAAGACAATGAAGGTAGGTATATTCAAAGGTATACACCAACATCCAAGACTTTATTAGATAAAGTAGATTTTAATTATGGGGAGGTCAACTTGGTTTAGCATCGTCATTCAGTGGCCATTTCACTCAGTTGTTTCTTTCCACCAGAATTTCAATTTCAAGAACCCAAATAACAAAATTAAAAATATAAAAGTTAGGTGGCGGACAAGAGAGGCTGTCACGTTTGACTATTGGCAAATCTATGACACCTCAAATTACAAATGTAGCCCTCAACTACTACTTCCCTCACCAAGAACCCTCCTCCTACCCCTCACCATCATAACCAAATTCTAAATAAAAATATAATTTATGACACTTTTATAATATATATATATATATATATATTATTTTTTTGGGTAATAAAAACTATAATACGATAAAACAATAATTCATCAATTCAATCAATAAATTTAATATATATCTTTTTATAAATAGTATAAATGCAATATTTTGTCTATTTTTGTAAGTAACGAATACATTTATTTTTAATTTCAAAAATCAAATTATTTTGAAATTAATATATTATATTAACTTATATTACTATATAATAGATTTAAGGACAACTTATTGCTGAAATAAGCTCATAGTAATGTTTTTGTTTTTTAATTGTTATAATTAAATTTATTAATAAAATTATAATTATTAAGTAGTTTTTTTTAAATAATCCATACTAATTTTTATTTTTATTTTAAAAAACTCACATTTTTTTTGAAAGATAATTTAATTTATATATATATATTTAAAACTTACTTTTGTCACAAATGTAGAAGCTAATAAAATAAAGAAAAATATAAAAGTATTTCTTAAGAAAAGAAATTGTTCTTACCTATCCTACCAAACCCAAAACCACGTTTTCTTGCATAAAAACCCCTTCCCTCCGCTTCTCTCTTCAGGTATCGGAATACAAAGGTTACCTTCCTTTCTCCTCCCACTCACTTCCAGCTCTTCCACCTACCTGCTGCAATGGCGCTCGCATCCCACAACTCTCTTCTTCCCACCAACTCTTCCCCCTTTCCTCAAACCCAATCCGCCCTCTACGTCTCTCCTTCCTCTCTCCCCGTCAAATCCGTGATCAAGCCCATTTCAGCCGTCCACTCCGCCGATTCTTCCACTTCCAAGACCACCACTATTCCCGCCGCCTCCGTGGGCACCAAGGTGGCTCCCAAGAAATGGGCATTGGACAGCTGGAAGTCCAAGAAGGCGCTGCAGCTGCCGGAGTACCCGAATCAGGAGGATCTTGAGTCGGTGCTGAGGACGCTCGACGCTTTTCCCCCGATTGTGTTCGCCGGGGAGGCCCGGAGTCTGGAGGAGCGTCTGGGTGAGGCGGCTATGGGGAATGCTTTCCTCCTGCAAGGTGGGGACTGCGCCGAGAGCTTCAAGGAGTTTAATGCCAATAATATCAGGGACACTTTCAGGATTCTCCTCCAGATGGGCGCTGTTTTGATGTTTGGTGGCCAAATGCCTGTCATCAAGGTCGAATTTCTTCGCCTTCCCTGTTCTTTCGCCTTCTTCATGAGTCCGTTCGGGAGAGAAACAGAATTTGTATTCTGGGTTCTTTTTCTTCCCTTTACTTTTTTTCCATGTTCTACTGAATTGATTTTAGCTTAGAATATGTGGATTTTTATTCTTGGTATTGGTTGATTTGCATGTTTTCTGAGATTAGTAAATTTGTCGTTATTGCTTGCTTGATATTTTGGGTTAGTTATTTGTCAGCAAAATGAGATTGTCTTTATAGATTCCAATCTTTTACTGTAGAGAGACTTCTTTTATTGTATATTGATTCCTGTGGTGATTCTTGAATGGATTTAACTGAGCAATATGCAGAAAGTGATTTGTAACTTTGTTGCTGGAAAAAATATAGGTGGGAAGAATGGCGGGGCAATTTGCAAAGCCGAGGTCTGATCCATTTGAGGAGAAAAATGGAGTCAAGTTGCCGAGTTATAGGGGAGACAACATCAACGGAGATGCATTTGATGAAAAGTCAAGGATCCCTGATCCACAGAGGATGATCAGGGCCTACTGTCAATCTGCTGCTACTTTGAATCTCTTGAGAGCATTTGCAACTGGAGGATATGCTGCGATGCAGAGGGTTACTCAGTGGAACATGGATTTCACAGAACATAGCGAGCAGGGTGATAGGTATGTTCAGCTCAGTGTTGATTATATATGGACTACAAGCTTCAAGTTTATGTTGATTGTGTCAATCTTCGCTTGCTGCTGCTACTATGTTCAAAGTCAGTTTCACAAACTATAATTCAAGAATTGGATGGTTTGCTAATAAATTTCAAATCAGATGTTCTGGACCTTGGGAGTACTTTCTTTCTGATTTCGCTCACCAGGTTATCAATAAATGGTGAAACTTTGGTTGTCAAAACGCAGGTACCGTGAACTAGCTCACCGAGTTGATGAGGCCCTAGGATTTATGCAAGCTGCTGGACTCACAATGGACCATCCCGTCATGCAGACCACCGAGTTTTGGACGTCTCATGAGTGCTTGCTCTTGCCTTATGAACAATCACTTACCCGACTTGATTCCACGTCTGGCCTGTATTATGACTGTTCAGCCCATTTCCTTTGGGTTGGAGAAAGAACGAGGCAATTGGACGGAGCCCATATCGAATTCCTTAGAGGAATTGCAAACCCTCTTGGTATTAAGGTATTGGTTCGAAATTGACATTTTCCTTTCATAATCAACTATTGAAATAATTTGGCTTTCATATTTGTCCTATTGATACTAGTATATTGGAGCTAATGGTTCTTTCTTCTTTGTTTCTGATCAGGTGAGTGATAAAATGGATCCCAATGAACTTGTCAAGCTCATTGAGATTTTGAATCCTCAGAACAAGCCCGGCAGAATAACCATCATCACAAGAATGGGAGCAGAGAACATGAGAGTGAAACTTCCTCATTTAATCAGGGCAGTCCGTCGGGCAGGGCAAATTGTTACCTGGGTTTCTGATCCTATGCATGGAAACACCATCAAAGCTCCCTGTGGTCTGAAAACTCGCCCCTTCGATTCTATCAGGGTAATTTGCTGGTTACTACTCATAAATATGTAGTTAAGTTTATTATGTGCTTTACAATGGTGCCTTTAACTAGAACTCGCGTAGAGTTTAAAAGAGGGTGCTAATTGCATTCGTCAGATGACATTCTTCAGTCGAAAACATGATGTTGCCTATTTTAAGCTTCTTAATATCAAATAAGCTTAAAGATGGCCCTAAATTATTTGTCCAGTTAGGAGAGATGTCTATTTTTAGGTTAATATCATAAAGAGTTCCTAAATTAAACTGGTATGAAAAAATTTACATGTGCTAGGTGGCTACACAAAGTTATTTTTATATTAACTTATGGACCCATCACCTAACTGCGCATGAAATTTCTATAGTTGGCAGGCATCTTTATCAACGACTTGGCTTCTATAATACTTATTGTAGTAGGTGGGCACTTGTATTCTTCGACGAAATTCTTCTCTCTTCTCATTATACTTTATTGTGGAAGGCTAGAAAGTTAGATGTTGATGTGTAGGTTAAGATGGTTTTTCTAGAGTGGGATAACTACATTGACAATCCTTAACGTCGAAACATATTAACAAAGATGCTTTCTTTCTGCAGAGTTACACTGCATTCTTCCAGTTATGTTATACATCACAAATTCCTTCGTGAAACGAGATGGTCATGGTAAAAATCTGTGATGTAAAACATGACGACTATGAGTAGCGTTGCACAGTATCTAAAAATCAAGGAACTTTGTTTAGTAATATGATTGAACTTTCGTAAGTAGTAAATGGAAAAAATGATTGTGGTTAACATATAGTTGCTACTTATTGTGCCTGACATTCAATCTTACTGCATCAGGCGGAAGTGAGAGCTTTCTTTGATGTACACGAGCAAGAGGGAAGTCATCCCGGAGGTGTGCATTTGGAGATGACGGGCCAAAATGTTACAGAATGCATCGGAGGATCAAGAACTGTAACATTCGACGACTTGAGCTCCCGATACCACACCCACTGTGATCCAAGGCTCAACGCCTCACAGTCTCTTGAGCTTGCGTTTATCATCGCTGAACGCCTAAGAAAGAGGAGGCTTGGTTCTCAGAGCGCTCTGCGATATTAGACCTCGAGATTGGCTTCAAAAACTGCCCAATCTGTGTTGCCTAGATATATATGATTTTGAAATATTTTTTAGTTAAAATTATGTCTGTACTGTATATGTATCCTGAGAGAGTCGAGCTTTCTGAATCTCTGATGAAACCTGAATAAACAGGAAGATCTATATATTTAAGGCCGGATTTGATTTCCTATTGCAATTCTTGTTCCATTATTTATTCCGTTTTATATATACATGATGTATATAAAATGTTTGTTTAACTGAAAAATTCTAACTCGAACTTGGCTCGTCCAAGCTTGAATCAATTATATAGCAACTGCAATAAAAATATATGCCGACACAAAGTTGTTTATGTATGTTCACTAGATTTATACTCTATTTATTGAATTCATGGTTAAATTTATTCTGCCACTTAATTTATGGACGTGGTATCGAAAACTTTTTTTTTTTTTTTAATGAAATTGGATAAAAATATCCTTATACATCAATAAAGAAATAAACGTATTTTATTTCTTATTATCGTGTATATCATATTTGCCGCTGTATGATATAAGTTTTTTTCCATATATAAATTAGTATATAATATCATACTAATTAATTAAAATAATATATGTTCATATTAAAGATGAATATAAAATAATGTTTTCTAGTATGAAATTCTTAAAACAAAAAGCATTTAAAAAATGTAACTCAAAGGAAAAAAAGAAAAAGAAAAAGCTACAATCGGATTATATGAGGGGTCAAATTAGCTGATAATATGTCATAAATGTTCTTTTTCCATTAAAAAAATTATTTTTGAATATTTTCCGCCCAAAAAGGCTTTATATATAAAGTATTTTATTTTATTTATATTTATCTAACAGAAGTTATAATACCTCCATCTTTTTAATATAAGATGTTATTTAATATTTTTTTTATATTTATTTAAACTTACAACAAAGTAAATTGCTAGATACATTATTTAATTAGCTAGTTTGCATGTGGAATAAAATTGGGCTAAAAGTTTATGTTTTCTAATCTTTAAAAAGAAAAAAAAAAAAAAAACTATTTCTTTCAAATTGAAATACTTGTTTACATTTATTTCTAATATGATGACTATATTTTCATTGGTGCAACATTATACTTATATTATACATTTATTTAAAGTTATATATAAATATATTATTTAATTATTTTGTATGTGGATATTTAAATTTTGATTTTTATAGATGCCAAAAACTATAATAAGAAATAAAATACATTTATTTTTTTATTAAAGTATAACATTATATTCGATTCACGACAGATGTAAATGGTAAGTTAAAGATGATACATGACCTTGCCTCAACTAATTTACGTGATCTTAGATTCATAACAAAGTAAATGAAAAATATTTCATTTTTTGAATATGCAGTCAGTTCTAAATATTAAATCGCTCTGCAAACGAATAGTTAAAAAAAAAAAAAGGTACGAATGTTGCTTGATTTATATGAAAATAGATCAATTCTAGTTATAGAACGAACGAATTTACATAATAAACTCGTTCGAAATACAAACATTGTGAAAGGTTATATTACTGATTTTTTTTTTCCACTTGTGATTGTTTTTTCGCTTATCCATGGAAAAATATTCCATACATTTTGTTTTCAGATTTTCAATTTTTCTGATATACTTGTTTCCAACAGTTCTTTGGGCCGACATCCTCAGTATCTATCACTTGGAAAAAACATCGATCAAAGTACCAATCTCCGATAACCTTCGCAATTGTCTGCAAGTTTGATATTACAATAAATAAAGTAGGAACTGACGTTAAAATAATCACTTTTTCATACAATAAACAATTATGCATAAAGCTGTTATAATTATAGACAATTAACGACACACGTATATCAACAACATACTAGAATAGATGTAATCCTCACAGCAATTGTCTTTCATAACTATATGCATGACTCATTGTCTATAACAATAATTTTACGCGTAATTTTCATTATTAATAATTATATTGTGACAAGGTCATTTTTATCGACATTTAACATATATATCTAATGATAATATTAAAATTATCATTTGATATTTCGTGACTGGTGTTATCTTTGAAGATGTTGCAGTGAGATAAAGGTAGGATATTATAGAAGTATTTCTTACTTTATTTTGCAATAGAGGTGAAGGATCCCAGCCATGAAAATTGAGGAAGTGGCCATGAATGTGGCAAGAGTGGACAAACATCCCTATTGATGATGATTTAGCAATTGCTTGCAATGTCTTTAGAAATTCAGCTCGAAAATCTGAAATCAAACATAAATTGTTAGTAATGAATCTTTTTGGCAATTTATATTCAAGATAAATTAGCTTAATTTATATTATTGTTCGTTAAAATTAGATTTAATTACATAAATACAAAAGAGCATATTAAATTTACACCTCATGTCTTTTGGATAAATACAAAAATCAACCTACATTCAAAAACAGGAGTAGTTTGTGTAATGTGCTAACGTTTTTGGGGATGTATGTGTGATTTTTAAAAAATTAAGAATGGTTTGTGCAAATGATGTTGACGCTTCTTGTGGACGTATGTGGAATCATCCAAAAGGCAGGGACAATTTGTGCAAACAGACCACATCTTAGGGGTGTAAATATAATTATTCCTTTATGCAAGTGCACCACTTAAGGTTGTAGTTGTAATTACAAGTGCACCCTATATTTAGTGATATAAATTTAAACAAATTAACACCCTTTAAAACGCATTATAGTAATAACCCGTTAGAAAAATATTTATAATTTTTTTATAAATAGTATTAAATATTTATGTAAATAGACCTAATCTTTGATCTGGACGTAATTTACTCTACATATTAATATGAAAATTGAGTACCTTTCATGCTTTGCAATTGAGGACACGTGCAAAAGTTCAAGTCGTTGGCGCAGTCGGACCAGGTGGTCTCATTGTAGGGAAGGCCGGGGTCCAAGCCAGTATATATCTGAAACAAAATCAAAACCAATATGATGCAATCAAAAGTGAAATTTTTTAACTATATAAATATTAATAATTTAATGTTCATGTTTTGTGGAAGAATAAGTGTGCTCAAGGGTAATTTAGTCAATATATAATTTGTCAGCCAAAAACGGTTACTCTGACTCCTCACGCTTAATATATAATACGGATATAGTTCCATTTTTCTTTCTTTCCTTCAATATGAATCTTTATTACGGCAGAATAATGACTTCACCTGGAAAGAATCATAAGACGACTCGATGATGAAGAGTGGTGTCTGAATATCTCTAACCACATTTTCTGGAAAATGACACTGAGAATTGCATGCAAAAAGTTTATTAATATTCAATTTACACCGTTTCAAAAAAAAAAGGATCATATATGATTTGTTAGATTCTCACCAAATTTACGCTCATTTTGGACGTGCATGATTTAGGTAAAAACTTGTCAGTTCCCTGCGTTGTAGATATCAAATAATAAAGAGTTAGCAACTTTGTGTCCCATAAATACGAGAAAGTTGAATTAAAGCCTCTAACTTCATTCTGATTGACATATTTGAATTTAAAAAATTGGTCGAAAGCTGATAAATCTTGAACAACTCTATAATTATCTGAATTTTCAATCTACTATAATGATCGAAAAGATAGCCTGCCCAGAACATATATATTTCTTATTATACACTAACAACCCTAAATTTCGAAATTCTTCAAACAAAAATCTTTGGCTAGGGTTTTTTTTTTTGTAGAGAGATAGAGAAGCATACATGAAAGGCAATCAATTTGTCAAAACGATGAACTCTTTTCTCGTACCCGATGAGCTCTTTTTTATCTCTGCAAACAAATATGTATATCAACAAATATTTAGCTTTTGCATCAAATTTGAGCTCAATATTTAGGATGAATTACATTTTGTCATTTGAATTATGTTCGTTTCTACACTTTATCATCTTTTTTTTTTTTATCAACTTATCATCTCAACTTTGTCAAATTTACATGTTGTCATATTTGATTATTCTCCTATCGATTTTTCTGCTGGAAAAACATCACATTACATTAACTTTAAATATCGCATGTATGCGCATTGCATGTGATGTTTTTTCTGGTAGAAAAAAAATCAATAAAAAAGGGTCATATATGACAAAGTGCCATTTTCACAATGTTGAGATGGTAAGTTGACACAAATAAAAAATCAGATAACGAATTATAAAAGCGAATATAATTCGAATGACGAAATGTAATTTACGCTGATATTTATGCTTCGGAGTCTTACGCAGGAGTGAAGAGGCCAGAATCAGCAATGCACTTATATCTAGTAGCACCGGGAATGAGTGCTCGGAAGCCATCACAGTGATATATGGTCGCCATTCCACCGGCTGAGCCACCGGCCAGTATAGCCTGTTCATTTCTAATATTATCAGCACTCATCAATTATTACCTTAATTACCAAGTAATCATGAAAATTTAGGTATACATTTTTTGCATTTTTCATTCCCTTAGCTACCAAATCTTCCATCACAGCATCAAAAATCCTGGCGCCTCTACGACACAGATTGCTGCCCTGAAAAATAATATGTACCCAAATTAATTAATATTTTCATATTAATTACCTAATGTAGGATAAAAATAACCCATAAGATAAAAATGATAAAATTTTAATAAAATTTCTGTATAATGATAAATTGTATAACTTTTTAATTATAAAACTTACGGGTGCGGCCTCTTCAACGTCTCCCATAAATGATGAGCCATCGCAGTATGCAACGAAAACTCTATTCCAATTATAAAAATCTACAAATAAAAAAGAACCACTATTATTATCGAATTACATAAAAAATATTTGTGAGATCGTTCGATCGACGTCCCAGATATAAAAATACACATGTTAATAGGGCATTACTAATTGAATTATTTATAAAACATATTGGCATCAATTAGTAATTTATGTAGATGGACCATAATAAGTAATTAACACTAAATGGTACAGTGATTAAACTATTTGCGCATATGTATATATATTCGATGAGTTAAATACAATTTACCCCGTATATTAATGAAAAATTGTAAAAAAGTCCCTGTAAAAAAATAAAAAGCAATTTACCCCTCTCTGACACTAAAAATGATGCAATTTACTCCATTTCAGAGGGAGGTAAACTGCATTATTTTTTAAATCATAGGAGATAAACTACACTTTGTTTTTTTATATTTTATATTTTTCTATTAATTAACACAGGAAATAAATTGTATTTACTCCTATATTTGATAATAATATACCTGGATTAATATTTTGCTCGGGGGCAAGTATGTGTCTGAACTGCATTTGTTTCTCCCTTCTAAAGGTGGATTTGGTGCTTATCCACTCGTGGCAAAAATCAGTGTTGGCACACCATCCGCCACCCTAACATTCAAAAATTAGCTCCTCGTCGGTATCTCAAATACAATATATTTATCGTATAATTAGCGTACAATTTATAATAATCAATTACATGATGGGATTCTAATTCACATTGGTTATGGCCAAATCTAAATCAGTTACATGGCAATTATAATATATGATTGGTGTACAGTTTAAGAAAAATGATCAATTACATGGCATATGTACCTCCTTAATTAATTTGGTCTGGCCGAACCTAGTTTGGATAATAATTTTCCTCACATGATAAGTACAATTAAACTTGCTATTAATAAGTTCAATTCTATCAAATCTGATTTGAATAAAAAAATGTGCAGAAAGAGAGAACTGACCTCTAAATAAACTAGCCAGTTGTCGGCTCCTTCTCCATACCCCTTATCATAGAAGTAAGCTGGTGGACTCCCATCCAGACAAACTGTAACAAAAGAGAGAGATCTTAATAATTAACATGTTATAGAAAGTATATGCATAAGGTTAAATTACAACGAGCTTTCTTTAATTTTGACATAATTACTATGTTGTTTGAAAAATTAGCACTATTTCTTTGATGTTTGATGAAATTATGTAATTATTATATAGAGGTTTGGAATTATCAATTTTACTCTTATTGTATTTTTTCGCTTTTCAGAAAAAAAAAAAAAAGAATTGTAAAGAAAAACCAGATGAGGTGGGCGAAATTTTTTTAGAAATTATAAAAAAGATTGACCACTTAGTCCTCAAGAAAAGTTTAGATTCTTTTTTTTTGAAAATAAATAAAATTATAATTCATAGTTTACAAAGACATTTTGGTTAGTTCACCATAAATAAATGAATAAAAAAAACATAAATAAAGACTACTGAATTGATTTAGTTACTAGACGATCATCAAAATCAGAGAGCTTGTTGTAATTTATCGTACATCTATCATTATGAACATAAGCACTTATTTTCAAAGAATAATTGGAAGTGGAACACACCTGCTCCTTTAGACACTGCACTCTCAAGAATTGTGATGGTAATATTCTTGGATCCATGGACTACTTGAGTGATCATCACAAGAGAAAGAACCAGTAGCTTTATCCAGTGATCAGCCATGGTCTGAATGTGTTTCTCCATTCTTTTACATGAATAAACCATTCAAATATTTCTAAATTAAGCTTACAAATATTAACAACAACAAACAATAATAATTATAGATTTTCATCGCGCAATATTAAAGATTAATTCAACAAATTCATATAATATACTAAAAAGCCGTTCCCGCATTATTGTTTTGTAAATAACACGAGCATGATCGAAGAATATACATCAAATCAAAGAACGAGAAGCGGACAATTAAATAGTAAAGAAAAAAAAATAATGATTTCGAAAAATAGAAAGGAAGAAAATTCAGCAATTTGAGATGACGATAAATTACCTTATGGACCACGTATGATCACCTTTCACAAGGTTTGGTTAATTTGTTTGATGTTTTAATTGTTCTTTTTGTCGCTTTTATAGTTGAAGTAATGGAAGGAAGACCCTTTGTAGCCATTCCCTTGGACGAATTTTTGGTTTGTGAACCGGAATTATCGTTCTTTATCTCCTATTTATATATGGGTGAAAATTTGAGTAATTCTCCAACCTGGTTGAAAAAAATATATGGCCAAAGTTATTAATGATCCAAACTTTCGATGAGTTTGATGTTGTCCTGTTATAATTTAATTTCATGAAATATTCTTTTTAGCGGAATAAAATATAATTATAGGTAAATGCGTACTTTAAATATGTAAATTTCAAATTTACAATGATCACATAATACGGCAACCAAGGAATTTGTACACCCTTTTGGTGTCTCACTTAATTTTGATATTTTTTAATATTTAATTAATTTTCTTTATTCTCTTCTTAACTTTCCCTTTCTTTTTTCTCAACTTCCACGTCTCCTTTTCTTCTCTTATTTTTTTAATTATTTTCTCATACTTTGTACCTTTTAATATTTTATTAATCTAATTAATATATTTTTTGATAATAATATTTTTTAAAAAATTTAAATTAGTTATGTACAAACATGTGAGTGTGCCATGTATACTTAGGTTCCAAAACACTCGATCCGAATTACTTAGCAGGTGATCTAAATTTCTGACACGAATCAAATATGTAATCTGATTATATATATGCTGCAATATTAACATTAACTTTTTAAGCCAAATATCATTTTGACAAATAAATATTAAAAAAAAATAAACCATAGCTCTCTAGCATGACATAGAGTCTCATTTCAATTTATTTGATATAAACTTAAGGATTTGCTTAATTATTATTATTATGGTCTTATTAAATTATTTTTAATTAGGGAATATCAACCTTTTTAACTCAGACATTGGTTGATCAATTTTCCTAATAGATTCATAGGTGGCATGATCCGTCTGTCTACGCGTGGTCGCCGCGTATAAGGAACGTAACGCAAAGACGGAATTACCCCCCACCCCGCGTGAAATTGAAAGGGGAAAAGGAGCAAAGTTAAATTGAGCAACTCCGGCATAGCATCAATACTACGCAAGCACTCCACCTGAATTTTATTTTGTTCAATCGCCAATCGCCTTGGTTTTTCAATGCATTCCGGTGTGTGTAATAGCAATGGTCAACTGCAATCGGAGACGTCGGCTGCTTTCATCAAAGATCGCCGCGCCGACGCTCTCGGTGACCTCCGCGTTCTTCCCGATGAAATTTTGTGTAACATTTTGACGACTCTCGCGCCTCGCGATGTCGCTCGTCTCTCTTGCGTCAGCAGGTCTAAATTATTAGTCCATCATAATTTGCTGCGTAGTTGGGCTTTTAATTAAACCATTTCCAGTGTTTGGTTGCTATGGAAATTGTCGAATTGGTTATGTGTGGCCTGAGTAATAGTATTAGCTCCCCCAGCTTTTGGTCCATGCAATACTGAATTCACTTGATTACTTTTGGTTCCTCGTTTTCACATTTAATTTGATCACTGTATGTAGCGGATAGATACCGTTTCTGCCGATTCCATAGATTATATTTGTAAACGCGTCTCAGAAAAAGAAAAGTTGGTCTGAGGTTGATGCAGCTGGGAAGACCTGCTTTTAAATAGGATTTTGTAGCCTTTGTTGCGTGAGTTCTTGTGTGAACCTAAATAATAATTCACCGAATTTTTCAATCCCTCAACCTGAAAGTACAAGTTGTGAAGTTCTGATGGGTATATTAAGCAATTAATGCAAATTAAAGAGCTCATGCATTTTTGTATTTGTAGAGTATTAGCTTCTGAGGAGGACACAACTGAGTCATATCTTTTTGGAATAAGAGTTACAAGTCGAATTGAAAACCTATTAACTTCCACAATAATGTTTAAATCTTGTATGGCATAAGTTGGGAAGGAAGTTGCCGACATAATGTGTCATTGCTCTAATGGTGTACGAGGAACAACTCTTATTTGCAAGTTGCAACCTGCATGTGAAGTTTGTTCTTGTTCCACACTGTTTGGGCATACTCCAGATCAATACAGTGTAATTTCTATTTGGAAGATTTTCTAACTCTTATTATGGGTGTCAATGCACATTGTCTATAGCTGCTTTAATTTTGACAGAGCATTATGCTTTTTGCCTTTTAGCATTTTGGTAAACATCTGGTGGTCCAGGTCATGTTCATTTTCATACTGCCATGTCAATGTACATTTAAATTAATTTAGTTGTTGTTCCATGTAGTGTGATGTATATATTATGCAATGAGGAGCCTCTTTGGATGAGTCTATGCCTTAGCATTGTAAATCGTCAGCTCGAGTACAAAGGCACATGGAAGAAGACAACCTTGCATCAGTATGATTTGTTGACTTCTTCTTTCTAATAATACTTTTCTTTTGCATTTATTGATTGAATTTTTGAAGAAGTCTGACTGTTTTCATCTTGTTCCATGTTTTACTTTGGTCTCAGACTAGATTTGCCGCAGGCATATAATGAAGCCTCCAGACGACCTCTGCAGTTTGACGGTAGTTTATTTCTCAATTAACTTTTTGATTTTTGACAGTTCTTCAAGGAATATTTCCTACTTGATCTGACTGAAATTTTATATCAACTGATGCAGGATTCAATTCACTGTTTCTCTATAGGAGGTTATATAGGTGTTACACCTCCTTAAATGGATTCTCCTTTGATGATGGAAATGTGGAAAGAAGGGAAAACCTCTCTTTAGAAGAGTTTCGTAAGGAGTATGATGGTCAAAAACCAGTATGTCAGCAACATTTGGCATGAATAAGCAAGCAAAAGGATGCTAATTGTTCTACTAACTTACTTATTTTATTAATGCTTGACATTCCAGACCATTCAGAACGAATAATCTTCAATTGCAAATTGCCTGCATCTGTTTTTTGTTGATATGTATTAGTTGCTGTATTTGTTTTCCATTGTTACATAATACTCCTGAAGTATTGTGGGTCCTTCTTGATTCTCGCTGGATTTTGGGATGAGATTCATTCCTCCTGCCAAGTTTGGGATTGGGGAACCATTTCTTTAAGTCTTCATCTAGGACTATATAAAGATTAACCAACTTGTAGAATTTCTGACTTTGGCTTTGGTGATTTTAGTTGATTGATGTGTATGACGACATCATCGTTTATTTATGCTTTGGTCATTGCTAATTTTCTGACAGGTTTTAATCAATGGATTGGCTGATAACTGGCCAGCAAGGAAATCATGGACAAGTGAACAGCTCTTATTGAAGTATCCAGATACTAAGTTCAGAATATCCCAGAGGAGTTCCAAGAAAATCAATATGAAGTTCAAGGATTATTCTTCGTACATGCAAATTCAACATGATGAAGATCCTCTATACATTTTTGATGACAAGGTGTGCTGGTTGTACTAATTATCAGAATGAAGTTTTGAATTTTATGTTGCATTGCACAACTCTGGAATTCTACCAATGCAGTTTGGCGAAGCTGCACCAGATTTGTTGAAGGATTACAGTGTGCCCTATTTATTTCAAGAAGACTATTTTGATGTACTGGATACCGATCAACGACCACCTTTCAGATGGCTTATAATTGGACCAGAAAGATCTGGAGCCTCATGGCATGTTGATCCAGGTCTGACTAGTGCATGGAATACACTCCTCTGTGGCCGTAAAAGGTAAAACTTAACAAACTCTGTGTCAAGTATGTTAATGGCAAAAAAAGGATACGAAATATAAGTTTGTAGTTGTCTGATTCTTTTGTACAAGTTCCATGGCAAGAATTGACTTTAACCATTAAATTATACTTTTCAGCATTAGAAGTATTAATATACACGGCAATAGAACACACCCAGAAGAGAATTATCTGATCAGTCTGTATGTCAAACATTTCCCTGCTAAGAGGTTCTTTGTCATATCTCCTAGCTTTTCGCCAATATGAGTAGTGTATCCCATAGTTTTAAAGTGTCGGGTGCATGACTGCATGCTATAGATTCTTCTATAGCGCTAGCCATGCTCCATCATTGCAGATGGTGAGCCCTTTCACCTGGTGCTAGAGGGGATGCTTGTTTGGAGGTGCCGTGGTGCACCGCTGGGCGCCTCTTTGTCGTGAAGTAGGGAACCAGTGATCTTACTCCCTATATGCCTTGTCCTCTGTCCTATAGTTCTTCTACTTCTTTCTTTTTCTCTTCTTTTCTTTTCCGAAGCTTGAGTTTTCTGCCTCTGCTTACCTACTTTCTTCTTCTTTTTCTCGTCTTTCCTTTCCTATTTCTGCTGCCTCTGCTGTTTCCCTTTTTCCTTTCTTTGTTTCTGACTTTTCTTTTCCCAATTGATTCTCCTCCATATTTCTTCTTTCTTCCTGTTTTTTTTTTCCTGGCTCTTTTTTTCCCCCCCTCTCCTTATCCTTGTTTGTTTTTAATTGTTGACTTGTGGTGGAAGAATTTCTTAATTTTGGCTGATAATCTAAAGTAGTGTTGAAGTTGCTGTTATTTAAGAAATTACTAAAATTTTTGCTGAAATAGGTTAGGTAATTGCAAAACTTTGCTGAACTAGCTCATATATTGCTGAATTTTTCTGAGGAAAATCTTGAATCTGCTGAATGTTTTGCTGAATAGGTATGATTATGGCAAAGTTCTGCTGAATTTCTTAAAAACAATAATCTTGAATGTGTTGAAGTATTATTCAATGTCTAAAATATATGCTGAAATTGCTTCAATGTTTCTGAATATGCTAAAGTATATTGTTCCATGGGACATAGCTCCAAGTCTGTTGTGTTTAGACGAAGGAGCACAATTTGACAATTATATCCATTCTAAAGCTGTATGGACTCCAAATGAAGCCTTGAACTTCAATCTGTAGCTTTTCCCCGCCTATTTGGTAACCGCTTTTACAAAGGCCAATGATTGGTTTTTCTTTTCAGACGTGAGCACGCTAAAGTTTAGTTTAAGATCTTTGCTGAATTGGTCACTCTGAATATTACTTTGAAGTAAATATTGACTTGGTGTTTCAAATGTAACATCATCCTTTCCAATAGGTGGGCATTGTATCCTCCAGGAAGAGTTCCTTTAGGAGTGACAGTACATGTAAATGAAGATGATGGTGATGTCAATATTGAGACTCCGACATCTTTGCAGGTATTCCTTGTGTAAAAATCTGCATCTTTTGGTCCTCTTTATTCTCCTTTCTGTCTATTCTTTATGTGCATTCTTGACTATTGCTCATATTCATGTATTCTACTAGTGGTGGCTGGATTTCTATCCCCTTCTTCCTGACAAAGATAAGCCAATAGAGTGCACGCAACTTCCTGGAGAGACAATATATGTTCCAAGTGGGTGGTGGCACTGTGTGTTGAATTTGGAGACAACTGTTGCTGTCACACAAAATTTTGTTAACTCCAAGAACTTTGAATTTGTGTGTTTGGACATGGCTCCTGGTTACCATCATAAAGGCATCTGTCGTGCGGGGTTGCTCGCTCTTGATGATGTTGGCTTTGAGGATGTTGAAAAGAATGCCCCGGGCATTGAAAGTGGTTCGAGCTACTTGGAACTCACAAGGAAAGAAAAGAGGGTCAAGGTATGCCAGTCCCAGGAGGATAGAAACTGTGGGAATGGTACAAATGGTATGTGTCAAGGCGACGGTTTAGGTGATCTGGAATATTCTTATGATATCAACTTCTTATCTATGTTTCTGAATAATGAGAGGGACCACTATACTTCCTTGTGGAGCCCTAGTAACTGCATTGGACAGCGAGAAATGCGAGATTGGTTATGGAAGCTCTGGGTTGGAAGACCAGGACTCAGGGACCTAGTATGGAAGGTAGTACCTTTTGCCATTCACTTCTTTATTGCTAGATGTTGGAAGCTTCATATTAGTTGGACATATGCGCTATTCTTATGGATGTTATAACCTAGTAGACTCTAGACTGTGTTCTAATCCTTGAAGAGGTATGTGGATTTGTGAGGTTGATTTCTTATGATGAGAATGAAATATATTTCAAATAACCCCTAGATGCTGCCATGATCATAATACTTTCGGCAGAAGGATATTTCCAAAAATAAGATGGTACTAGTTATTTGTCCTTTTAGTTTTGATCTTCATATGCTTGATCACAGGGCATTGCTTGCAGTTCCTCAAATTTGTTTATAGCTTACACCTTATCGTTCGTATTTCGTAGCTTCTCTAATGAATGAAATTTCAAAGTTTCCTTGGTAATATTAGATGGTGGTTGATCGAGATCTGATCAGCCATATAGAAGATTATGGCATTTTTTATTTTTGTTGCTTGAATCATCACCTTCATGTCTCAGGGAGCCTGTCTCGCACTCAATTCTGGGAAATGGTATGAACGTGTGAGAGAAATTTGTGCCTTTCATGAGTTCCCCTTGCCTCTGCATGATGAGAAGCTTCCTGTTGGTACAGGCAGCAATCCTGTAAGTTTTTGCTGTGGTGCAGACAAAACCGCTAGGTTTTCATTCCACTTGTCTTGTATATTGTTTCAATTAGCTTTCAGGAGCTACATTCTGAGAACTAAAACTTCAGTTTTGGAATAATTTGACACTTACAGTAACAGTTAGCAATTTTACCAACAAGCGATGTTTAATTGTGTGTCAATGTGTAACTTATTACCAGCACATGTAAGAACTGTTTGGCAAAAAAATTACGTGTTTGCGTCTCTCTATTTTGTGGTGAATGTTATGAGTACCACAAGAAACTGACAGGAACGCCCCATAATTTGATGACAGGTTTATCTCATCGATGACTATGCGATCAAAATATTTGCTGAAGGAGGGTTGGAAGCTTCTCTTTATGGTTTAGGCACTGAGGTATTGTGTCATTGTTTGAAACATAGCTGTCTTGTCTTGTGCTGTTTTTCCTTCTTCTTTGTCTTATTAACATCTTGTACTTTTTGCAGCTTGAATTCCTTAATGTACTACATAATTTGAACTCCTCTTTGAAGAACTACATCCCTTCTGTATTGGCAAGTGGGATTCTCGTTCTTATAAATGGATCATTTAAAGTATTACCTTGGGATGGTAGAGGCATACCAGAGGTAATTTCCAGCAGCAATCTCCTATCGATAAAGCATAAAGAAGTTGATTATCCATTTGGTGTCTGGGGCAAAAAACAGTTTGAATATCAAACAGCCGGAAAGCCATTACATGAATCAGGAAATTGTGGGAAAAGTTATTCAATGTGGCCATATATTGTGACGAAACGATGCAGGGGGAAAATATTTGCTGAACTGTAAGTAGTTATATGATTTGGTCATTGTTTATGATGTTATTGGCTGAAGCAATCTGAATGCATCCTTGGCTGTAATTTTACATTTTTTTATTTGCAGAAGAGATATCCTCTCATTAGAAGACGCCCTCAATTTGGCTTCTTTTTTGGGGGAGCAGCTGCATAATCTTCACCTTTTGCCTGTGCCCTGTTCATCTCCTAACAACAGAATACAAATGGTCGAAGAAGATTGTATACAGCCTTCACTTGGTAATAGGTGTTCTGAAAATATCGGAGATAAGATTGACCACCCTCCAGCTGAATGGAAATTATTTATCAGCATCCTAAACAAGCAAAGGAAGAATATTTTGAGCCGTTTGGCTGAATGGTATGTAATATTTCCAATTTTTAATTAAGCCTTATATATATGCGTGAAATTATGATGGTTGTTTTGTCTTTAATTTGGTATGCACTCACTTCCGTATGCCAGTGTTATCAGATACTCGATCATCTTGACACTGTCACTGGTAAAATCTGCCTCTCCTGTCCCTCTCTCTTTCTCTGGTGCGGGAAGATCTTTGTACAAATAAGAAAAAGAAGAGGAATAAGAAGATTATATGATAAAAAGAAAACCTCAAATCTCTGGGACCTTCCAATAATCTTAATTAGAAAGTTAACAAGTTTCAGTATTCCATTAACTTGCAACAAGATTTCTTTGGTTATCATTGAGAGAGTTGACAATGTATTTATAGACTCATATACTTAGTTCTGCATGAAAACTGTTAAGAGCTTAGAATTAAGGAAATTCTTTGTGAACAAGGATCTCTTTCGACTAATATATGGATGTCATAGACCTATCCAAACAAGAACACCAAGACATTAAATTCTGAATAGCTACTGGTTGATAGGATAACCGAACAGCTCCAGAAATTCCCACCTATTGGATAATGTTCTCTAACAGATATTTTCAGGTCAATAACTTGGTTTCTTCTCACATGGACCTTTAGGGAGACTCATTCGGTTGTTCTGTCCTCTATATCATTGAAGAGATTCTGTAACATCTTGTTTTCTGTACTTTGTGTTCACTACTTTGTCCGCAAGTTGCTGGTAGAATAAACACGAAATGGGACAGATATTGTAGAGATTAAAAGGATAGGAGCATCTGTTAATGCATTCAAAATGTTAATCTCTGTTGCATTCCCAGACGGTGATTACAGTCTTTTGCGTATTGAACTTTCCTGCCAGAAATGCAGATTATCTAGATGCAATGACTTAACCAAAATGATGTATGTCCAGCCTCATCTATATTTAGAAGCTTCTTTTCTTCTTATCTGGAGATGCAGTAAATCGGGGTAAATGTTATACTTCATCAGATAATGATGCATATTCTGTGGTATATATATTCAACTTATGGTCAATTAATGAATGTCTTATCTTGGGGCAAAGTACATGATCTTCAGCTTGGTGATCATTGTTGACTGAGCCTTGCTTCTATAATTTTCTCTAGATTTTACTTTCAGTTCATTATATATTTATAAATTGCCTGCAATTTGGAAGCTGCAGAATCTTGTTTTTTGTCATTGAATGCAATTGCAAAAGACTAAGTAATTGTTGAATCTCAGTGTTTCCTTTTTCCTTCAATCTTGGCAGGGGTGATCCAATTCCTAGCAAACTGATAGAGAAAGTTGATGACTACATCCCTCATGACTTAACAGTACTTTTTGATATTTTCCAGGTGATCCTTTGTTAGTTCATATGGAGTGGTTTTCCTCTACTCCAGCCTTGTACTGTATCCTCTTAGAATTATTTACAAATCCACATGCATAACACCTACATATTTTTCATCTTGTGTGCAGAATGAGACCGAAGTTAGCAGATCTTGCACCTGGATACATACTGATGTAATGGACGATAATATTTACATGGCATCATGCTGCCCGGCGTCCTTATCAGAGGAAAGTATCTCCGATCCTTGTCAGGCAGACAGCAGATATGTGAAAAGATCTAACAGCAGTACTGGACAAAAGCATTCTTGGTATCCTAGCCACATCCTTGATTTTAGTAATTTGTCTATAGGTGAGTTCTTTTCCTGAACTCTATACTGGATTGCTGAGCCTTTTTCTTTCATATCCAGAAAGATAATTTAAGTCTTATATGTTTTTAGAGTCTTTACATTACCTTTCAGATTTTATTTTCAGAATTTCTTATCAGATTCCATGTCATTTTAGGGGGTAAATGGTTTTTAAAGGTTTATGGCATACTATGTATCAGTCAAAAGTTGAAATGGATTTAATTTTGAAAAATGCAGACACATGAGGAAAATATATTTGAAATTTGGCCAGAAAGTATTTGGATGGATTTGTTTTTACTGAATATGAAAAACTTAGAAATGGCCAGTCATAGGGCATGAGCACTGGATTACTGGTTTGACCCATTGCAATCATTCCAATAATCTTGGAGATAATTTATATGCATCATGATGGAACCACACTGCCTTTTGGATTAAAATGCTGTCTGACATACTAATAATTGGTTACTACTTTTATGCCTAGAGAATAGGAAGGGATTTATACGATCTATTACTAACCTTCAGAAGTGCAAAAAGGTGATGCATCCTTTGACAAAAGAATAATGACTAAGCTAGTCATTATATGAATCATCTTCTTTGAGCAATACTCTGCAAAGGCTACTTTAACCATAAAGGTTCAAGGTCTTGCTTAATCTCTTATCCGCGATAGTTCTGGTTGATTCCGTTCTCCTTTTCCATTATTCTGATCTCATAACCTACGGCATAAGGAAAATGTTAAAAGAACAGAGAAGAAGAATAAAAAAAGAGGAATTTGGGCCGCTCCCGCCTAAAAGAGAAATAGAAGTACTTAGCTTAAGCTGTAGTTAAGTCTTATAATTGATGGGTAAATATTACTTCTAATGAAGCATAAGCTTTCTGCCTTGACCGTGTATTGATACTGATTCTTCAGGGGAACCCATACTTGACATAATTCCACTATTTCTTGATGTCTTCCGTGGAGATTCTCATCTACTGAAGCAGTTCCTTGAGAGTTATAGACTTCCATTGCTGAGGAAAGAATCACTGAAAGAGTCGGTAGAGAACAGTAGATTCAGTCAACTCTCTTACCGAGCAATGTAAGTAGAAACCTTTTACCTTTTCTAGTCATCAATTTTATTATGCATAATTACTCAAGAAGACCATTTAACTCATACATGCTTCTATTTTCAATGTATTATTTTTCTTAGAACTAGAATGATCCATTATCTAATTTCCAGTATTTATTTAATCTTCGTATGGATCTATGTCAAGTAGTTACTAGTCTTTCAGCATGAGGCATCCCTCGTTCATTTGTTTGGATTGTCTGCTTCTCAGGTGTTACTGTATTTTACACAATGAAAACGTTCTGGGAGCTATCTTCAGCCTCTGGACAGAATTAAGGACGGCAACATCATGGGAGGAAGTCGAGGAAAAGGTTTGGGGCGATCTAAACAACTATACAGGTTACTGTTGATCGGTCTGTGTGGTCAATAGTATTTAATTTTACTACACGTCTGAAAATTCTGTTGCACATTCTGGAAAACCTTTCTTGAGGGCATGTAATAAAATTTACGGGCCGGGGTACAAAATCAACTAGAACTTCGCTGCTACAATTTGCTGTGTGTCAGTTCATGTTACTAAATATCAATGTACATGTTACTCAACATTCTTTTATCACTTGAGTTCAGTAAAATGATTGTTGGGACAACATTTAAGATGTGGATATTGTTAGATGAGCAACATTTAAAACCTCTTGCAAGTTCTTTCAATTGGTGAAAAGAAGATACCGTGTAATAAAAGTGGTTTGAGGTTTTAAATTTTAAATATCTGTACATGTAGGTCGCCTTGGACACAAAATCCAATCACTGGGATCATGGAATTGTTGATGTCCAATTGTCATGTTTCATTAATTCCAAAAATCTAAAATTTTCGATGTAACATATGCGGGTATTGAACTATGTCTGCGTTGTTGACGACTAAAGTTAGACCAACAATATTCTAAAAATTTTTTATGCGCTAAATATGAAAATATAAAATTATATAATTTAGAAGCAGTTAAAATTGATATTTGTATTAATTATCATGAAAATGTCACATTTTTTTAAATTACAGACCTTACCCAAATTGGCTTTGAACTTTGACTAATTAATAATTAGTTGTTGTAATACATTGAGCGCGTGTGTAAATTAGGACACAATGTAATTTTTGTTACACATGCCGTAGTGTAATTCTTTTTTTCCAAATTAGATAAGTTAATATCTTAGTTATCATGGATTCGTTCCGACGTATTTATGAACATTATAAAGTTTAGAAAGATGTACGCAGTTAATTTAATTCATATACACAATACATACTAAAGGAGTTCATTCTACACACCTTAATCCTAATAATATAGTGTATTAACAATTGAAGCACGTGTAATGTAAGTGCATAATATAAATTATATTTATTTACTTAAACAAAGAGGAAAAAAATAAAAGTAATAGTTTTTTAAATTATATTTTATTATTAAATTATTATAAAGAGGAGAAAACTAGACACGGGTTAAAGTGGGAGCGTATTTAGATAATAAAAATTCTTAATTCTACCTTTAATAATTGATGCAATGGTATATTCCCTAAACTAGAATTGGTAAAATCATAGCTGATATTAATATTGGACTCTAATATTATGAACAGAACTTGTGATTCCTCAAAGACAGGTGATTATGCAATGACATACAATCCTATAATACATAATTATGCCAACCAAAACAGTCACGGAGTTGATGTGTGTGTGTATATATATATATATTTCCAAAATTGCGAAGGTAGTCCCTAATTTCCTTATTTATGTCAATCTAATACTAATTTAGACAAAAAATTGCACAAGTGATCCTTGAAAAGGCAACTCCACAGCACACAGACAGAGTCTTGGTTCTTGGAGGCTCCGCATTCCCAGCAATACCTTCCAAATTCAAGCCTAGAACCTCCTAATTCTCCTCCCATCCTCTCATTCTCAGACCCCAATTCTAATTTATAGTTTCCTCCCATCCCACATTCTCCACTCCCACATTCCCTTCATTTTTTCTGAGAGAACCCACATTGAGAAATTCATAATGGCGGCGGCGGCGGCAGGGCGTGAGGAGAACGTGTACATGGCGAAGCTGGCCGAGCAGGCCGAGAGGTACGAGGAAATGGTGGAGTTCATGGAGAAGGTCTCCTCGTCGCTGCCAGAGAAGGAGGAGCTGACGGTGGAGGAGCGTAATCTGCTCTCCGTGGCCTACAAGAACGTGATCGGCGCCAGGAGGGCGTCGTGGCGGATTATTTCCTCCATAGAGCAGAAGGAGGAGTCGAAAGGTAACGAGGATCACGTCTCCGCTATCAAGGAATACAGATCTAAGATTGAGACGGAGCTCTCCGGCATCTGCGATGGCATTCTCCAGCTGCTCGACAAAAGGCTCATTCCTTCCGCTTCCGCCAGCGATTCCAAGGTTTTCTATCTCAAAATGAAGGGGGATTACCATAGGTACTTGGCCGAGTTCAAGACGGGTGCTGAAAGGAAAGAGGCTGCTGAGAGCACTCTCACTGCCTACAAGGCTGCTCAGGTTTGCTTCTTTTTCTCTTGACCTTTAAATTTTTTCAATCTTCCCCTTGTATATTTTTGTGTAGATCAGATATGAATTTTCCTGTATTTGATTGCTATTATACTCCCAGTACAAGTAGATCAAAGTCACCCCAAGAATCATATCTAGTAATGTTGTGGGTAGCTGCTTTCTAATTTTGAATGCCAAACGTGCGGTGGGAGTTAGGATTTCGATTGAGGATGTAGTGATTTCAAAGTGATAATGTTGCAACTCGTGTGGATTGTATGAATTGCATGCATAAGATATATCGAAGAAATGACCAAATGGATCATGTTCACCAATCTCTTTGAGTTTAACTATATAATAAGACTACCAGTTCTTGTGAAGCATTTTCTCAAATTTGATCATGTTTGTGAGTTGCAATGCACTAATACGGTTGTTCGATGTCTTACTTCCACAATCAAGTAGGATCATTGTCTCAATGATCGCCTCTACGACTGATGTAGTTACAAGTTTAGATTGTATGCTCAAGTGATTAATTCTTTCTTGTTTAAAAATGAAACTTGTTTTTGCGTCTGCCACCCCTTTCTTGGTGATGTTTCTTACATCCGAAAAAATCTGGTTCCAACCACAGCAATCCTATCTGCTTTACTACGCTAGTGCTGCATGCATAATATTACATTTGGTTTATATGATTCATCTACACGCATACATATATATGTATATTACCTTATAGGGGATGGTTTTAAAGTTGTACACCAAAAATCCTAGTTCTTCAATCGAGTTCATTTAGTAAATATATGGTAGTTAGATCTTCAACCCTACAGGCTTACTAAAGAATTAATCTCTCTTGTGCCAATGCAGGACATCGCCAACGCAGAACTTGCCCCAACACACCCAATCCGACTTGGATTGGCTCTGAACTTCTCTGTCTTCTACTATGAAATATTGAACTCCCCAGACCGTGCTTGTAATCTTGCAAAACAGGTGAGTATTTGAACAGATTCAGCTAAAGTTATACCATTTTTCCTTTTACTTGTCAGTTGAAGCAACTCCAAGATTTCTCACATCATTTTCCTATCCTGGACTAACTATTCCACTTGTATGATGCCCAGGCCTTTGATGAAGCAATTGCAGAGTTGGATACCCTGGGAGAGGAGTCCTACAAAGATAGTACCTTGATTATGCAACTTCTTCGTGACAACCTCACTCTATGGACATCTGACATGCAGGTATTGATTCCTGTGATGTCTCACAAGACACACTAATGTTTCTTTGAATCATCAAACTAAAAGGGAGCTTTCTTCCCATCTATATCTCGCCCTTATCAACTAAATATTTTTTTCGAAATGTGTAACTAGACTTCCCAGCAGCAACAATTTTACACTAGAAACAGCGATCATTTTTTACTGCTGCTGAATTTTAACTGTAAATGGACATTAATGCAGGATGAAGGTGCCGATGACATCAAAGAAGCTCCCAAACCCGAAGAAGCTCAAAAGTCTGAAACGTAGAGTCTTCAAGTCTCAATCAGTGGTTTTTATTACAATTTTTTTCTCATACCTATTTTAAGTTGGGTTTTTTACATGCTAATTTGGGTTTCTTCTAGGAGTTCATATATTAGTTACTGAACTATGGGTCGTGTAAGTTCTCTTTCATTTCCATAATTTAATTATCCCAAGTTATAAAATTCTTTGAGTAGTGCGTTTGTTGCTCTTTGTCCACTAAGCAGCAGCGTTATCATAATCTGTCAAGAAAATCTCTCTAACGCCCCGGGGCAACAACTGTAGCCCATTATTTTCTCGCGAGTTCTGCAGTTTTAAGTGGAAGATAAATGAACAATGTGTTGTTTGCACGAGGGAAATTGTAATGGTTCACATCTTGATTGGATCAGAAAGAGACCCTTGTGCTGAATTTCAGGTGCACCTGCACTCCAATGTATCACCACTTCTGGATAGGTATGGTGTCTTACAGCAAGATGAGAGTGGCACCCACGTCTAAAGATTCTGTAATCGCGTCTTGATTGATCTAAGATTAAGCCAAAGTCGCATACGTAATAGCAACACGAGAAAAAAATAAGAAATAAAAAAGAAAATTGCCTTTTTTCTACTCATATCTTCACTTTTTCTAATATAATTAGGAACAACGGTAAAATAATTATTGAGCATTTCCGGCAAGTTTGACTGACGGTTTTTGGTCACAAGGAATATATATAATTTTCATAATCAGATGGGAAATCTACAAACACCCATATTGTTATTTATATTAATAGATAGTACATCAAAAGCATAAAGAGGAAGCATTTAAGCAATCCATAACTCACACATACCCTAATCATCCCACATTATAAACTTCTGCTGCCCAAGAAGTTGACCTGCTACAGAGAGATGATATATATTATACAACATTCCAATCTAATGATAACAGAATCTCCAAGTCACGTATCTCTTAACAAGTGCACAGTTGGAAAACCATACAGCTATTTTGCTAATGTCAGCAAGACAACTTAACCAACCGCAATGGTGTAATCATCGGAGAGAGCAAAACATCATGAAGTGTCTATGTAATAACCAAAACGACCTGGATCATCCATAATTATGCCAAATCTCATCGGGTGTAGCTATATTTTATTATCCTATTGTACTGGAGTTGATAAATCTACAAGCATTCATGCCTCACTATCAGTACAAAAGAGCAATTCATGCATATACTTGTAAAATTACATAAATGAAGTTTCTGAAATGAAAATTAGTGCGTGTGCTCTGAATTCTAACTCATAAGTAGTATTCCCTTGGATCTGCAATAAAACATCAATGCCATTAAGTAGGCAACACTCACCCATCTTTCCGAATGAACTACGTAAAGAAACATGTTCCCCTTGCTTTCTTTGGCTGTAGAAATTCAATTTATAAGCGGTTCCAATTGGTAACACCAGTGAGAATAAAATCAGAGGAGCTCCAACTATCATTTCTTTTGTGCTTCAGCAACACAGCAATCCAGTCTTACCACCGAGAGTCGTGTCCTAACAATTCATATCTTGCACTATACTGGACATATTTCATAACTTTACAGTGCAAATGTCACATATAAGACTAAAGGGCACCGCCAAATTAGTTTCGTGGGGATTTTCACGACATTTGGTAGATTAATTATATATCGCCACATGCTACAGGAAAAGACCAATACAGGCCCATATGCTATAAGATATTTCCTTTGTTGTTAAGAACCGGGAAGACGTCTTGCATCTTCTCATGAAGTTCGTGGATTTCATTACAAGCAAAAAAAGGTATTGAATAAGGATGTTCATGAACCCATTACACAGGAGCTGACCTTTGTAGATACCTTGCTATCCAATTCCAACTGCCTTAATGCAGATTAAATTTATTCCTGCACAAGGGTACCTAAAGGCTTATCTGCACCTATCTTATCCTTTTGTGTGGATAAAACTAATAATTAGGAGAACTGTAACATTTTTACCATGCAATTTCACCGAAACCTTGTGACAGTGTCGCCCTGGTTTTTCCCCTCCTCCGCCCCCTCTTAAATGAAGTATGCACCATTTCAAGTGTTCTAGTTCTTTCTCTAATCCTAAAATTAATCTCTTACAAGGACCATATGTCCTTATTTGGAACAAAATCAACCAAAAGAACATTAAATACAAGTCACCAAGTCAATAATCAAAAGCAATAAAGCATCAATACATTTATTCACCCACCCAAATGGAGGCGTATGCAGAAAACATATTTTCCACTTTTCGGTCAGATCTTGAAGGGATCTACCCATGCACAACATTTATCCTGCTGCCAATTGTAGGAAAGTAGTCTTTGGAAATCCTGCATCATTATAGTGGAATTCATCTCACTCTAACAGAATTCTTACATCATGATCCAGCATGTTTTTATGGCAATAAAACACTGATGTGCTATCAGCGATACTTGGCCATCCTAATTTAAAACATCCTTCTATATTGAACATCCTCTAGCAAATCCTAGGTACAGCTGGACTCTAAAGTACAACTAGCATGACATGAAGAATGTCACAAAATCCTTAAATCTTTTTTCCCAAGTAGGTATAGGTTATAGCTTCATAAAACTCAACTGCATATAGACAGAAGCGGATGCTACCAAGAGAAGAACTACTTGTATAACCAATCAACTGTATGCATTATATCATCTAGTGCCAGACAATAAGTGAGCTGTGAAGAAGCAACTTCTAGCTGCATGCTACATTTATCCAATTTGGGTTTCCTACTGGGGCCGACGTTTCTAAACAATTCGAGGCGATACATTTAGCATTGAAAAGCATGATGTAACAAGTCCCTTGTGGGCTCGGCCATCAAGCAATTTCTTCTAGGTGGTAAGTAAATTCCAATTACCCCCACTCCAACAGGAAGGATCTTAATCTTGCTTAGACAGAAAAGAATAACAGGACTAAGATCAATTTTGTTCCTCCACAAGTTATGACACTTGAAATATCTGTCTAATGTCAAGTGCCTATGCTGAAGTCAAGTCAGACAGGATTCCTGATATTTGCAAAATTAGAAGTGAAAAAACCAGCAAGACCGTGCAGCATAATTGATTACAATACGATTTTTGTTATTTAAAAGCATAACGACGTGCTTCTAGCATCTACGGACGTATAAGTCATCCGATACAATTCATATGGAAAATGAGAAAAGTCTAAGTACACAACCCACTCAGAGTATATGAAAATTGAACTTTGCGAACCTAAATGCAAATCCCTAAAAAAATTGGAGTAAAAAAATAAAACATCAGAGTTGATTGGTTACAAAATCCAATAGGTTTAACAAACATATAAACTCGGGAAGAAACAAGTTAAGGTTTTCCTTCACTTTCTTCACCACTGATGTACAGAACAACACTAATTAACCAGCCTGACCTACGTTTCTTGTTCCACTATAATACACTGGTCAGTTTTCACTGTAAAAGCATGTACATGTGCAAACTACAGCTTTCTCACTATAATAATAAGAAATTAAAGAAAACTGTAAGAAACCCTAAAAGCACTAACCTTCCTGATGGTTAGCTAAATCCTTACATGCCCTTCCATCTTGGGCTTGGAACAGGCAGCGTGGGCGACAAGGGTACCTGCGGTAATCCAAATTGACCCGCCGGAGAAAACAGAAAACTGGGGGAAATCATACCATACGGTGACCTCGGTGACGGAACCCATCCAAATGGCAGCGGTGACAAGGGCATCGCCGGAAAAGGCGACGGCAAAGCAGCAGAAGAAGGTGGAGGAGGAGGAAGCTGTTGTTGCTGCTGTGGTGCGACAAGAGGAGGCTGCGGTGGGGGCGGCGGCTGCTGATGTGGTGGGACAGGCGGAGGTGGTCCTAACCCGTTCCCCCTCGGCGGTGCAGCAGATGAAGAGTAGGGAGAGCTCTGGAGGAAGCGCATGTAAGCTGAGACAGGAGACTCCATAGGCGGCAGCGGCGAGAAGGGCGCCCGTTGACCAAACTCGCTTGGCGGCGGCAGAGCATCAGGACGAGGTCCAATCGGTGGCCCCCTGTTCCACAGAGGCGAAGGTGCAGGGGATGAGGCGGAGCTCTGGAGGAACCGCATGTACGCAGAGATCGGGGATTCCGCCGGAGGGTGCACAACCGGAAGCGGCGGAAGTGGGTGGAACGGTTGGGCCTGCGCCGCCCCCCTTTGACCGGCGTCATTTAGTGGACGAGGAACGAGCTGAGGAGGGCGATTAGTGATCTGGGGCAGGGGAGGTGGGCGGATCCTCTGGAGGCGGGAACTGGGTGGCCTGGGGTGAGTAACCGGTGGAGGCTGCGCCGGAAAGCGCTCGTGGGCGGGGGAGCCGGTGAGCCTCTGAACGACATCGCGGAAGTCGTTCTTGTTGATGTTATAGACCGGCGGCTGCTGCGATTGGGGATGGGTGGGACCTGGATTGCGGGGATTGAGGTCAAGAATTGGAGCAGCCGAGGTAGGAGGCTTCCGGACGGGCTTAGCGATCTGGTGGGAATTCTTGTTGACTTGTTTGAGGAACATATCTCTATTGCTGCTGCTATTACTGTTAGAATCATTGCCGAACCCTTTATCCATCTTCACACATACAAATACAAATCTCTCTCTCTCTCTCTCTCTAAAATTCTCTCTTTCTCTCTCTGTATATGGGTTTCATTGTCTCTCTCCCTCTCTCTCTCTCAATGTGTGTATATATACGATGATGACGAAATGAAAGAAAGAGGTGCCTTATATGGTACTGTAGGACCATCGGCTGCACGCGTCTCGGTGAGGTTGGTT
>NC_026147.1:20568542-20595635 GCF_000512975.1 Sesamum indicum
TGTGCTTTACTTGAGGTACTTATCAAATAATTAATTTGGTTTAATTATTACAAAAATTATAAAAATAATATTTTTTTTAAATACATTAACATAATTGTTATGAGTCGTGGTTGCTCATTGACTCAACACCAATTTGTTTTTTAAACATAATGGTCTAGTCGTGGATAGTATCCACGGCTCGTCCTCGTGGTTGACATCCACAACCTCAAGTCGTGGATGTTATTTACGATTTTTTTTTATTTGTACAATTTAAATAATTCAGTAATTAGAATTAATGATAACAAATATATATGTTACTTTAAAATTAGTAATTATAAATTTAAACATTATAATTGCAATTAACTTGTTACAAATATTAAAGGTGTCCATCCATTCTATAATTGCGTTTGTGGCATTGATGTCGAAGTTTTTGTATTTCCTAACCCATATTTTGTATTGACTCATTGTGTTCATTACTATCATCACTACAAGAATTAATGTGCAACCTAATTGATGATGCTGCAAAACTGAATTCCACATTAGCATAATATGCACTAAATGATGGAAATAGAATTGGTGAAATATATCCTGATGCATATGGTTATTAATGCTAAGGCCAAGGTCAAGATCTACATGTGAATAATAAGTTTTTGCATGGCTTGGAATATATGGAGCGAATTAAAACCAATCATCTTGTAGCGATTGAGGCACGTAGTGATCTTAAGGCGGTTGAGGCACATAGTAATCTTGAGACGTATACGCTATAGAAGGACCAGTTATATCTAGCCCAACATCATAACGTTCAACTGAATCAATAAACATTCAGGTAGAACTTTTTCTTTGTCTGTGGGATGCGATAGGGGCATTATCGGATGACATTATAATTTGTTGTGGCTGATATATTAGGACTTTCTTGATAATTTGTATTCCTTGTATGAATCGGAATACCAATTAGTTGTACCATTCAATATCTAGTAGTGTAGATTGGCAAAATGCTTCAAGGACATTTACCTCTTTACTCTAAAGAATGTAGGAAAATTTATTGAACTCAACTCTTCTAATTTGACAAGTGGACCCATATATAAGGAAAATTCTTAGTGTGTAAAAAACACAATTATAGATTACGTTAATATATAAACGGTATCGATCAATCACATCACTACAATGCTGATTTTATTATTACATAATGTAGCTATAATATTTTAGAGAAAATGGAAATAAGAATGTTTTTGTTTTTCATTGCATAGATCATAGTTAGTTAAGCATTATGAATTTATATCATTATTATATAGGATAAATTGGTTAAACAATATAATCGCCATCATTTTTCTTGCAATAGATGACTTTAGTTTACGTTGGATTCTGAAATTACAAGATGGACAAATTTGACTTCAAAAGCAAGTCTAAGTTTGAAGTTTTCTTACATTTGTGAGGTAGACTTCACTCCCACTTTTCACTCCAAACTGATTTTTAAGTTTATTTGGATTAATATTGAATTTTGTATAGAAGTGTTTGCATAAATCTACCATAATGTTTGATTTTATTTTTAACTTATTTTGGGATATTTTGTGGAGATAGGAGAGAAAAACAAAGATAAATAAGTATAAATTAGAGATAATGTGTATGTTTAAATTTATTTTTGAAAATAATATAAAATAAGTATGGTATGTTTGATATTTGATAGTGGGGAGACAAAGAGTACTGTTCATTGTCAAAACATGTCTCTTTTATATATATATATATATATATATGTATAAAAGTGTATATAATTAATTATATTTTTTTAATAAAAAAATAATCAAAATACTATTTTAAAATAATGTAAAAGATACCTAAAACTTGCAAAATAAAACAAGCCAAACATGGTGTATATTTTGGCCCATGTTAAATCAAAACTAAACATAGCTTTTTTAAAAGTGCTTAATATTAGACTGTGTATAAAATATAAAAATGGTGAATATTTGAAAATAATAGTTACAATTAGACAAAATTTGATATGAAAGTGTTTGGTAAAAATGTTTGATGTATTACCAACTTATTTGTAAATTATCTGACTATTTTGGTGGATGGATAGATTTTAGTTATTAAAAACTTTTTTCTTTCTAAACTCTTTTTCTCTTTTTGTCTATAAGTATGCATGTTTGAGTACTACCTGGTTAAATTCATTACAAAATCAATATCTAAATTTAAAGATTGATCTAATATATTTATATTTCAAATCAACAAATAAGTTCAAACGAGACAAAAAAAAAAATAATACTAAAATTGAATTCAAATACAAGTGGATCAATCAATTTCATCGAAAACCGGCCGTCAAGTTAGTGTCTTTTTGGGGGTCAAACGTAAGAATAGATTACTTTTTATTAATTAAATAGTTGTGAATTCAATTGGCTCTAATGTTACTAGGGGTGCTCTGATGGGTATAGCTGTCAAAATTACCTAATTTTTTTGAATTAAAGAAAAAAAATGAAACAAGCCACCAATGTGATAAGAACATAATAAAAAGAAAGAAAAAAGGTTGGGAGTTGATGAAGAAACCATCTCATTCTCATCTGTTTGGCAAAATACATACAAGATGGGTATTGGGTAGTTGACTACAAACCAAGATATGAACCCTTTGAGTTGATAACATTGAAAGTGCACTTGTTGGCCTGTGGGACCAAAAATAATTAAAATTCAATAAGTAGCCAACTCTTTACTCAACAACTTTAAACATCTTATTTTCAGAGTTTAAGAATTTTTCCTAACAAAAATTATTCCAACACTTTCTAGCATCTTATACGCTCTCAAACATTATATAAGCTGGTTTTAAAAACTTCTAAGCTGACCCAAACACTCCCAACAACTATTCTCCAAAGCACCACAATGAAAACAGCACATCCACATCCCAGTAACAAATTGCATCAGATCTTGTGAAAATCCATTTCTTGCATAATTAGTTAAACAATCAATCCATATAGAAATGGTTCAAATGAAGAATACGAACCGAATCAAAAGTTCAAATCTGTAATCCTTACATGTTTGGTCTGGATAAGTACAGAACAGACTTGATTACGTTGCTACATTGTTAGAACTCAGATCTCATTCTTATACCGACATTTCATTTCTACCTCCCAACAACATATGAAAGCTGGGACAATCCAACTCCCTACCTTCTTGCATACCAAACAACACCGTAAGTTCAAGAAACAGTCAATAAAAGGGATCATGCATACATATTTCATACAACCAAACTGTCAATTAGTAACCAAATAGTCAACCAGGGAATCTGTTTGGCACACTTTTAGAAGTTCTAACCAGTTTACTGGGATGTAGGTATGCTAAAGGGACACAAATTGCATATTAAAGCATATTGTCCATGCATATCTTGTGTGGTTGGGCAATGGAATACTACCATTTCTTGCGAGCTTTCAGCAACACAAGTATCAGGTCTTAATTGTTCGAGAAAACTTCATCCAAGATCATCTCCTAATAACATCGCTGGGACTATACTCGTTAAATTTCATAACCTTACTGTGGTAACACCCATATATGAGCAATGACATTTGGTAGATTCCTCAGACGTCCAATGCTATGGGAAAAGGTGAATATGCTATCAGATTTTTCCCATTTCATTAAGAACCGGAAAGGTCTCTTGAATCTTTTCATTATATTTGTGGATTTCATTATAAGCAAACAAAGGTATTGATTCGATTTTCATGATCATATTACACAGTTGATCTGCAGATACCTTCTCTTTCCATCCTGACCCTCTATTCAGACTTAAATTTATTCATGCACACATACATTACCTAAAGGCTTATTTATACCACTTTTAATGCTCCAAATGGGTGAAACTGACCACTAGAAGAATTTGAGCGCTTAACTTGCAAATTCACCTAAACATCGTGATCAGCGATGCCTGGGTTTCCTGCCTCCCTCACCTCCTTAAATGATAATTCGTCTAATCCGAAAATTAACCTCTTACAGAGCCCACGTGTCTTGGGGAAAATCCACCAAGACAACATTCATGAGTTACTAAACTTGACAAGTTAATCTACAAACTGCCAATACATTTATTATTCACCATGCACACATCTGCATGAAACACATTTCCTACTTTTCAGGGACATCATGAAGCAACATCCACCTTGCTGCCAATTGTTTTAAGAAAGTAGTTTTGAGAATCCTCCACCATTAAATTATCTCTACTCCAAGAATTTTCTTATCATGATCATGCATGTATCTATGATAATAAAGCATCAATAAGATATCACCATTCACCTGGCCGTCCAATTGAAGAGGTCCTTCAACATTCCCTCATTAACCCTTAATACATATCAAATCTGAAACAACTAGCACTTCAGCAACAAGCCATTTCTTCTATGTGGTCATAGAAGTGCAATTATCCCACTCCAACAGAAAGGATCCAAAACTCTAAATTAGATAACAAACAACAAACAGAATTAGCAAAAAGCTTGTTCACATTTCAGTTATGAGACCTAAGACTTACATGGTCCAAGATACAGTGCCTAGCATGCAGTCAGGTCTTACGGAATTCCTATTAATAGCAAAAGGTAGAAGTGAAAGAATCCATTCTTTCGTGAAAAACAGACATTCAAGAAGACTACCCACAATATCATACCAGGAAAATGCCGAAAAGAAAAGGCGATACTAAAACAAAGCAGTAGCATCAATAATTGACAATGTAATCGATGCAGAATACAATTACTGTAAACTATAACAACGTGCTTCCGGCATCCAGACATCTATACATCATCCAAGTAACAATATTTATAGAAAATGAAAAACTCCACAACGCACCCACCGTATATGAAAATTAAAACTTGAGAATCTAAAGGCAAATCCATTAGAAAAATAGAGAAAAATAAATAAATTATAGGAGTTGATTGTTTACAAAATTCAATAGCTTAACAAACATGTAGAGTGGAGAAGAAGCAAGTCAAGGTTTCTCCTTTACTTTCTTCACCATTGATGTAGAGAACAACACCTAATTAACCAGCCTGACCTACATCTCTTGTACCACTATAATACACTGGTAATTTTTCAGTATTTTTGTACATCTGCAAACTACAGTTTTACCACTATAATAGCAATCTATATAATAAGAAATCAAAGAACTGTATGAAACCCTGAAAGAACTTACCTTTCTGATGCTTAGTGAAATTCCCTACATGCCCTTCCACCTTGGGCTTGGAACAGGAAGTGTCGGCGACAATGGTAGCTGCGGCAAGCCAAATTGACCAGTCGGCGAAAACAGAAAACTGGGTGATATCATACCATACGGTGACCTCGGCGACGGAGCGCATCCAAATGGCAGCGGTGACAAGGGCAGTACTGGGAAGGGAGGCGGAAAAGCAGCAGAAGAAGGCGGCTGCTGCTGCTGCTGCTGTGGCGCAACAACTGGAGGTTGCGGGGGAGGTGGTGGTGGTGCTACCCCGTTCCCCCGCGGAGAAGCAGCCGAAGAAGGGTAGGGAGAGCTCTGGAGGAAGCGCATGTAAGCAGATACCGGAGACTCCGCCGGCAGCAGCGGGGAGAAGGGCGCTCGTTGACCAAACTCGTTTTGCGACACCAGCGAATCGGGACGAGGGCCAGTTGGTGCGGGCCCGTTCCACAGAGGCGAAGGTGCAGCAGAAGAGGCAGAGCTCTGCAGGAACCGCATGTAGGCAGAGATCGGGGATTCCGCCGCAGGGTGCACGGATGGAAACGGCGGAAGGGGCGGAAAGGGTTGTGTCTGCGACTGCGGTACCGCCGGCCCCCGTTGGCCAACGTCGTACGGAGGACGAGGAGCGAGCTGGGTGAGTTGCTGAGGGCGGTTGGTAATCTGGGCAAGCGGAGGTGGGCGGATCCTCTGGAGTCGGGAACTGGGTGGCCTGGGGTGGGTAACCGGTGGAGGGGCCGCGGCGATTGGAGCTGGGACGGACCCGAATTGTGTGGATTGGGGTCAAGAATTGGAGGAGTGGCGGTGGGAGGAGGGAGAGGCTTTCGGAAGGGCTTAGCGATCTTGTGGGAATTCTTGTTGACTTGTTTGAGAAACATATCTCTATTGCTGATGCCGCTGCCATTGCTGTTAGACATTGCACCGGAAGAAATGGAACCAGTGGAGTCATTCATCTTCAACACATACACAACTCTCTCTCTCTCTCTCTCTCTCTCTCTCTAGATCTCTTGAGTTTGATTCTGCTCTCTCTCTCTCTCAAGATGTTGAAAGGAAGAGAAGAAAGCCGCCTTAGGAGTTGCAGCAGTGCCGCCGGATGAAAGCGTCTCGGCCGATTTGGGAACGGGTGTCCGCCACCAGGAAGTGTACCATACGTTTTATGTGAGGTACCCTAATGGCTGTAGCTTAAGCTTGAGTTTATTTATAATAAAAATTATAAATTATAAATTATAAATTTTAAAAATATAAACTCCATTTTGAAAATATTATAATATTTCACAGTATTCACTGAACAAATTAAATTAATAAAAAAATTATGTTAATTCAATCATAAAAAAGGTTCTTCATTCTTTCATATCAAATAACAATTTTTTTTAAATATATATATATAAGTAGATATTAATAATAATATTATAAAGTTTCTTATCAATATTCTTAAAAAAACACTTAAAAAGGATTTAATGGTGTTTAAGTTAATAGTAGAAATGTATTTTGTTGTATTTGTTGTCATTATATATATATATATATATATATTATTAGACTTTTATAGATAATAACTACTTTGAAAAAGAAACGCGAATCCAAACAAGACTTTGGTACAAACAATGTGGTGATGAACTCAATTTTAGAGGTGGGGTTCCATATGATGTAGGGTGGGTCCATAGCCACTCAACACATTAGCTATGTGTGGCATTCATTTTTTGGATGATTTAATTTATATTATCTTGAGAAAATATTGGAGGCTATTAGTACCTAACCTAGTTTTTAGTTTTTTTTTAATTATTATTAGTGTTATATTAGATTGCTAATAGTTTAAGAGTATAAATTGATTTTAAGTTGAAATTTAGGTTCAGTAATTTGATATATAGATTACTCAATTTCATCAAGATGTAATGTTCAATAAGAGAAATTTTGAATAATTTTGTCGAGTTATATAACTCATAATTAATTATTGATTCACTTTTGATCGGAAATCAAATGTATGATTGGATCTAATTCGAAATTGATACAGTCCCAACAAAAGTCTGATGGTTTTTTTTTTATTTATCATTTACTTACAAAAATTAATTTTCCTTATTGGTGCCTCAAATGACAGAACTAGGATCTATTTACATTCTTATCTAGTGATGGATTACCGAATGATTACTCAACCAATGATGTCCCATTGTCTGAATATAAAATTGAGGATGATGAGAGTGAGTCTGTGACTAAAGATCCAGAGGATCCAGTGAGAACTTATCTAAATAGGAACTGAATGAGGTACCTAAGGAGGATCATCAAGAAAAGATGCAGTTTATCACTTTGTGATACCAGAAATAAATAAATATATGTTATGTGAAAAGTAAAATAATAAATTATCTCGTAGTTTATAAAGCAAATTATTTCATATTTAAACCATTGATGGGGGATAATTACTTCAACTTTGAAATACGGAAGATAATTTGTTAATTCTTTTTCTACAAGGGTATTTGCTCATTTCACATGTAAATTACATTTAACCAAGATAATCATAAAATAAAACTTCAAAAATGAATGTTATTTGGTATTCGATACAGTATTACCATATAAACAACCCTAAATTAGAGTGTTACGAAAGTGTGCTGATGATGTCCACGGCAATTTAATAAATTGTTTACTTCATTGTATCGATAGAGTGATTATATAATCCATTAGTTATTGTTTGTGAAATGATACAAGTTGCTAATAATATGGGGTAATTATATCTTACACCTCCTGATCTATGATTTCTTTGTACAAATTATCTCTGTAAAATATTTTGTATAAGGAGTTTTCGAACCCTATCAAAACTATGTAATAATTGATAGGCCTGATTTTTATTTTTTTGAGCTTGAATTGCTTCTGAAGGTTGATACCTTACAGTTTTCAACACAATCTACTGCAACTAAAGAATCTGATTGTCACAAAATGTTTCTTCTGTTAAAACTTTTTGAAACATTGATAGCTCTTTCTCCATTTATTGATGTTGTCGACATTTGACTTTTTTTTCTAGGGCATTGTGGCTCACTTTTCAAAAATTTTGAACCACAAAACAGTTGTGTTCTAAATTTTTACTCATTGAAATTTTTCCTTTTGAAAAATATAAGGGCAAATTGCAAGCGCCCTGCGTTATGGATCAGTTGTTTCAAGTCATCCTCACTTAGTACTATGTTGTAAACATTATATAAACTTTGAATATCGGATCATAATCATATTTCTCTCTGAAATTTATCCGTCTCAAAATTCTTCCATTAGGACAATTTCGTTGTAATTGTCTCCAACAATAATTGGTTTCTTGACTACATATATAGTATTGTGGAAAGTGTGGAGGAGTTGGTGGAGGAAGCGAAAGCAGGAGACATGGTGGTGCCAGTCTTCCAACGGAACTGTGGCGAATGCAAACACTGTCTGTCGCCAAAGGGCAACGCTTTTTCCAAGTTCCCTCTTGCCTTCCCGGGCGTCATGCCGGGGGACGGCACCACCAGATTTCTCCATGTTAATGGAAACCCGATCCACCATTTCTTCTTATGTGCTGAGCTTTTCGCAGTACATGATGGTTGACGTCGTTAAGATCCGTCGCGACTTTTCCATCAACAAAGCTTGCTTGTTGAGCTGTGGAGTAACCACCGGTAAGTCTGTGTTGTGCGTTTTTTATTATTATTTTCTAATTTTTTATAATAATAATAAAAAAATTCTTACTCAAATCAGATCGCATAGCAAATATAGCACATTTATCATGTAATTGATTATTTTTTTAAAATTATACATCAATCACATAATACTGTATTATGTATGTCATATAATTAATTTTAATATGATCAGACGGAATTCGAGTTAGAATTTTTCAAATAATAAACACCATTTTATATGGAAAAATAGAGCAAAGCCTATAAGTGGCAGCCGCCTGTTGACATTAGATTCAATCCGAAAAGTGAAGAGGACCAATTATATACATTAAATTTATTAGGAAACAATGTTGAATGTCCAGTCCGTGAAAGCCCATGTACTTGGTTTTGGGCCTGGAACTGCTTATCTATCTCCATCCAGCGTTGCTGTTAGTCCCTTCTCGTCTCTTTCTATTCTCTCTCTCTTCTTCGGCAGCTGAACAGTTTCTCCGCCGCCGCCCAATTTTCCTCGTTCAATGGCCGAGGTTGACGCTTCCAAGCCCCAATCCCTAGCTGAGGTATTTCGATTTCTGGACGTCTACTTGCCTTTGAGTTTTTATTGAATCTTCTTAGTTCCGTTGTTTTTAATAGATTTGATCTTTGGATATCGTATTGTGCTCGATGAAATCGTGCCGCGACCTATGAGTTTATGAATATGTCAGATTTGATTTCTGTGGCGGCGGTTTTGTTACTTTTTTGGGTGGGAGTGGGTTTGAGGGGAATGGTTTAGAGTTCTCGTTAGTGTGTATTTTTAGTCTGACTTTGCGGAAAAAATGGGGGTTGTTTGCTTAACTTTTTCGTGGGAATTTCTGCTTATATGAATAGAAGGGTCCGTAGAATGGGCCTGATATTGGATCGGGGGTTCAAGATTCGGGCATAAGACTTGGTTCTACATTTGATGGAGTATTTGTTTGAGTAAATGTGTGCCGATTTCAGAATGAGTGAATAATTCAAACCATTTTGGTTTTTCTTGTTTGTCTCTGGTACTTGTACTCGCAATTTTACTTTTTAACGTGGAAGCATTTGAATTGAAGAAATCATGTCTGATTTGCTTTTTTTCTTTTGGATTTTGCAATCTTCAGTGTGGAAAGTTTTGAAGGGAAAATGTACTTTAATAAATCTATGCAATTCATTTTGTATTGTTTTAAAACCAGTTAAAAATAGACCAAATGTTTAGCTTCACAAGTTTGGGTTGATTATGGAATACACTTGATTCTGGCGCATTCAAAATCCTGCAAAACTCTGAACCTATATATATTTTTCAATCATTAAGACAATAAAATGTACTTCAAGTTGTTACCTATATTTTTACGCATGTATGAGTAATAAACACTCACTATTTAAGCATGATCTGACAGTTTAAGTAAATTTTGTCTCCTCCAAACACAATAGTGGACATCTATGGATTCATTTTTAATAATTTTCAATTATCTTAAAAACAATAGTAACCCGTTCATCATAATCTCTGGCGCACATTCCGGACCTCCAAAACTCAAACTCATTTTTCCATACCAACTAAAACCTCCCCGAAAGCAACTTCAAACATCGTGCTAATGTTTTGCTTGTGAATGGCTTAACAAGAGATGTGATGGGTGCTATTCTCAATTGGTGGATAAACTCAATTCTTTCTGTAGCTGGTCTCTTTGCTTTCGAAATATCTAGACCTTTGCGTAGTAGTTAATGGCGCTCCTTGGCGCGAGGCACGAGAGGCGCAGCCCTCACGCCAATCGCTGCCTATGGCACGCTCTTGGGCGCCCCTTTATGAAGATGGGCCTGGGCAGCCTGGCTACTAGCTGGGCAGCCTGGGCCCATCAATTAAAAAAAAAACCCTAATAAATAAGAGAATTTTTAGCTGAAATAAATATTCTGCATGCATGATTAACCTGTTCATTCTTGCCTTTTCTTTCTTCGATTCTCTTCTTCCTTTGCGACTGCATCTTCTTCTTCATTTCTTCTCTTCTTGTTCTCTTCCATAGTAGTCTGCCGCTACTGCGTGACTGGACCTCTAGTTTTTTTTTTCTTTGTTTTAGTGTTTAGAACTTTAGACTATTACTGTTTTGATTTATTTATGTAATTGTTTGTAGACTTGTAGTCTATGATTGGGTTACTTCTTTAATTAAGTAGAATTAGATGATTGGATTTAGGCTTATTTGTTTTTTGATAAACAATTTAGGATTTATTTGAATCTTTAGGACTTTTGCTATCCTTCAATGGTTCAATATTGGTCGTTTTAATTATATGAAGTTTTGTTATGTTGAATTTGTTGTTTATCTCCTTATACATTAATGTAGTCAAAATACTACTAATTATATAAATATATAGATTATTTCTTATATTTGCGTCATCCTTCGAAAAGGCGTGCGCTGCGCCATGTGCGACTGACTACTATGATTATTGGTTATTTAAGATTTAATATTTCCATATTTGGGGCTAAAAGGATTAATTGTTTAGAGAAACTGAAGTTGATGTCAAATATCAAGGTTCGCAAGATTAAAAGGATTTTGTTAATATTTTGTGTTGTTGAAGAATTCTTCCTCAAATGGAAGCTAAGTTCTATAAGACCTCAATGAATCTATAATGCTACATTTGACCAATCTAACAGTTGGTGTAGTAAGGAAGAATATACACATAAAATGAACAGATTGTTTGCATACTAGTTTTATGCAGTGTTGTTACAGTAGACAGTGATTCTTTTACAATTTTGCCTGTTGTTGATTACCAAATGTCAACACTTCCTTCATGCTTTTGTTGGACTTGGAAAATGGTAATCTTAGCATCTACAGATTGAGGTTATTTCTTTCTGTGATACAAAGATGTGATAGGATACCAAGTTTGACTTCCGTCAAAATCATTTTCTAATCGCAGATAGGATAATATAAAATGTATCAAAACTTGGAAATCAGATTTTAGGTCAAGAAACAGTGATCTATCTGTATGGTGGCAAGAAAATGATATGAGAATATGGAGGATGAGCAAGCTGACAGTTTTAATTTAAGATTTTGATAATCTCATCTGTAGTTTAATTTCTTGATTTTGGGTCTTGTTTAGAAGTAGATATTGACATTAAGAGAAGAGGCAACACTTTGTTATAGATTATTGCCTTTCCAAATTGATTGTGACAGAATTTTATATCCACCTATTCTTTGGCCCCTGTTTTAACTCATACCATCTAAAGAAAATAATGTTGGTGCATTAAACTTTCATCATGTTTGGAAAATTTGTTATGTCAAAGGTTAGTGTAAAGGTATGGGGTAAGACTCTTGTAAATAGAAATTACCTAAACCAAGGACATTTAACGTGGAAAGTAATAAAGATGTTGCTCTCATTTTCCCTATCAATTTTCCTTATTGGAGCTTTAGTTTGTCATAGCATACTGTATCTAATTACTTGGTGTACAGCAATATTTACTGGAGGAGAAAGAAAAAAAATCAGATGTGGCTGTTCAACCTGTAGAAGAGTCTGAGGTCAAACCCTCAATAGATGCTCCTACCGAGGAAATTGTTCAGAAAACTGAGGAAAACCCAACTGTTGTTGATAGTGAAGTCGCTCCTGCTGCTACTGGAGGGGATAGTGAAACCTCTGACGTGGCTGCTGGAGATAGCAAGGAAACCAGTCCTGCCGATGCCAATCCGGCTCCCAGCGAAGAAAGCAATGACACCGCTGAATCTGAGAACACCAATAACCAGGAAGCTGAAGAGACTCCGGAGATCAAGGTTCAGCTTGACTGATCACAGCTCTCCCACTTTAGCCTTCCTGCTTGATGTCTTCACTCTATTGCTTACTCATTCTCTGCATTTCCTTTTACACTTGTACTTGCAGCTTGAGACAGCACCAGCAGATTTCCGTTTCCCAACTACTAACCAAACAAGACACTGCTTCACCAGATATATTGAGTATCATCGGTGGGTTCACTAAATTTTCTTACTCCTTTCTTCATTTGATATGTTATATGTTTCCTCCTCCAAGTTTGTCAATTTGTTTGTGTTCTCAGGTGTATTGCTGCAAAGGGTGAAGGAGCGCCTGAGTGTGACAAGTTTGCTAAATATTATCGCTCCCTCTGCCCGGGTGAATGGGTATGTTAGCATCAACTATATGGAACGATGCTTATTCATCAAAGCCAATGCACTTGACCAACCTCCCCTCCCCCCTCTAAAATAAATGAAGAATGAATATTATAAAACCAGGTCAAACAAAAATAAGTCTAGCAGACGAAGATTTGGAAATGGGTTAATAAGGAGGGTAAGTACTTAATTGAGAGTATGACGGGGCTTGTTGAAATTAATACCCCTCCCCCGTGTTCGTCATCACTCACATCATATTTAATCTCAATTATTTGTGATAAATGAGTTTCTGGGTAAAAAGAATTGAAATTATTACAAGACCTTTAGCAGTTTTCTCAACTAGCTGCGAACTTTATTGTGATGTGCTTCTGCAGATTGATAGATGGAACGAGCAAAGGGAAAATGGAACTTTTCCAGGTCCTCTGTAACTCGTACTACTGCTCAAAAGAGTCGTACATCTTCAAATCTGTCCCAAGCATAGAGCGCTTCTTCTTCTAAACAGCTGAGGAATAAAAATTAAGGCTTGTCCTTGAGAGGAATTCAAGCCTGAACTGTAACTGGTGGCCTTTTGAACCATATTGTTGCCTATCTTGTATTTACTGATAAATTTTCATCAAGTACTATACTCGTTCATGGAAAATTTTCTATAAGTTCGGAATAGATGTCACACTTTTCCATTGAACATGAGGCCTCTGTTCAAGAATATTTAAATAGACTGTTCAAGAATATTCAACATGGCACCAAAGCCTTCAGAATAAAGTCTTTCGTGGCATCAAAATGAACTTTAGATATAAAGTGAAAAATTTAGCTCTATACTTTTGCACTGCTGCATTTAAAGTATTGACACGAACGTTCAATATGTGGAAAACAATTGTACTTCAGACAATAAAATTTTGTTTTGAGATGTTTTGAGAGAATAGAGCAAGTATAATGAAAAGTTGGGTGTAACAAATATGGTTTTAAGATCTATGACAACTCAACTCTATTCAGGCAAAATCAATCTTTATAATTATCAACTCTTAGATTATCACTGATACATGCAATGAGTGTTTTGTGCAATGTGTAGTTTCATACTCAGATTCTGTCTGTCTTCTGTGCGTGTTTCTTAATTGAGCGGAAGAACGATTCTCTTCTTTTAGGATGATTCGCAGCATTCATTTGAGTATCTAAAAAGGTTAAGAACCATTTGAAAATACGATATCATAAAATAAAATGTTGACATCACCTCACATCTAAGGTTTCACAGCCCACATGAATGTGAACCCATTTGGATGGCATGAGGAGGTCTCTACAATAGAATATCAATCCTGCTGTATTGACCGACTCAAAAATGAAACCTCTATATATATGTACCCTGAAAATTGGTCTTTTCCTCCATGTGCAGCGGTCACATGCAGGGGCTCGTCTCAGTGAAGCAACATCCTTCTTTCCCCCACCACATGTACCAGGATTCTGTTGACCCATCAATCTGTATCCACTGTTGCTTCATTGACTTCTATCCACCATGTATGCACAACGAGCACCCAAAACTCTGTTCATACTGGCATCAAGTCCTCAGGTTTCATGTAAAAAAGAGCAAAACCTGCAAACGGTGCCAGCAACCTACATGCTTTGAGTGTCATGTTTCCTGGAAAGCATTTCTTCCAGTGATCTACTTGATAATAAGAGAGCCGTTCATATGTGGAGACTCCTTCTGACATAAACAATCAGGTAAAGGATTTACGTAAAATGGTTCTTCTGATCGAAACCTTTCTGTTCCCTTGGTTCCTGAGATTGGGCCTTTTCTCTTCCTCGGAGATCCTTGCCTGAGAGTTAAGAATAAGAATGAGAATCAAGTATGATATTTCAATATAATAAGCAGCTCAAAGTCTTCTCCACATACAAGTTTTAGTACCAAAGTACCCCTGCCAAGCAAGATATATTTGAGCTCAAAATAGAAGCAGAAGTAAGAACAGAATGAAAGAGAAAAGAAAAAGAAGAATTGATGAAAGAATGACAGTTATCACTGCCTGAGTTATGAAATAACCAACCTTCCCAACCAGATCAGTCTATAACTCAAAGCTCAACTCTACAGGCAGAAGAGGGTTGGTTTGATCAAACCATGAACCATCCAAATTAGATGAAGATGAAGAACAATGAAAATTTTGCTTGAATCACTCATATGCATTGGATCTAGGGATGTCTGCATGTATGCATGAAAAGAATAGATCTAAAATTTAATCCTTAGAAGTTCAAGCAAGTTAAATGGTGACGAGAAGCAATCTGCATAAAGTTGCTCTATGTTTTTATTTGGGTAAATTACAATTTGCCTTATGAACTATGACTGTATTTACATTTTGCCATCTAAACATTTTTTGGTGTCAACTTATCATCTCAACTTCGCGAAATTTACACTTTGTCATATATATAAATGTTTTCCGGTTCTGCCAGAAAAACATGTGCACATGTTGGAAAACATCATTATATTGCCCTTAAATATCACACATACACTACATGCAATATTTTTCTGACTATAAAATCGTCTAGAAAATGGTCTTATATGGCAAAGTGCAAATCTTGCAAAGTTGATTTAGTAAGTTAGCATAAAAAAAAGTTTAAATGATAGTGTAAAAACAGACATGTTTCGCATGGCGAAATGTCATTTACCCTTATTATTATTATCATCATATGTAAGTACAAAAGTGGGCAAAGCAATAGCAGCCAATGTGATTCGATAGAAGACAAACCCATGGAAAGATTAGAAAGAGCATGCACTAAGGATGAATTTGTGCATTCAACCTAGACGTGATCTCATTTATCAAGACAATGAACACGCAGACATGGATATCATATTATTATGCCTGCATAAGTGAAGCAAATGAAACTCGGTGACAGAGGACCATATTCCTTATTGGGCATACCTTTTTCTATGCAGTTCAATGACTCTATTAGAGAGATTTTTGCCTTCTTTCATTGTTCCACCCTCAATTTTATTAAACAACCGAACAAGCGCCTTCCTAAAGAACATAAAAACTTAGAAAATAAGCAATTTAACATCGTAATGGGTACTGAATTAGTATTATAGAAGCGCAAAAAACATAGATATAATCTCTTGCCTGTCAGGGGAAATGGTTTTCCTATGTCCTAGAAAACGACGATGACCCTCAACTGCCCTCGCCATGTTGCCGGCGTATGTTGGAATGAATATATCACTTTCAACTGACACAATATAGTCAAGTGCAGCCATCTGTGATGCATGATTGATGAAAGGTGCAAGTTCCTCAGCTGATGCCAACTTTTCCTGGGGTATAAACACTGATTGTAAGTAAAACTAGCACTAACCAAATGAACATCAAAGGCAGTTGTGCTTAAAGACTCCAGCATGAAAACCAATATTATAAAGACTCCAGTATGCCTTACCTGTAAGTGCACAAACATTTTTTCAGAAAAATACCATGTATCATATTATATATGTGATGCAAACTAGTTATTGAGACATATCTAAACATTATTTTCTCTGCTGGTGGCATTTTGTTATTTGAGCTCATCAGATATAAACCTGAAATTCATGAAAAAAGAAATGCTGAATTCTAACCAAGTAAAAGGACCAAATGACACAAAGTATCACATCGGCACTCAAGGTTTGGCCTGTTCAATCGCAAGATCAAACAAGCACTGTAGGTCTAATTAACATATTCCAGTGTAATCTCCTGAAATTTTCAATATACATGTTTATGAGAGAGGTAATCCACACCAAAATCCACATGCCCAACCACAACAGCTATTATCCTTTCAAATACTACACTACATTTGGACACTTAGTAACTAGAAGGATACTTGAAAAGGATGTAGCCACCCATATCCAGAAAGTTCCAAGACAACATTAGTACAAAAGGCAAAACACCACAATTTTGTGAAATTCTCCCTTCCATTAGTCACCAAATGACTGGAAGACCATAAATTGAGATATGGAAGCTGCTGTGATACTATATTTTGGAATTTGATTTAGGGGATAGCGGTGATTTTGGTGGTAGTTGTGCAAAAGTTGGGCAGTTTTGAGACGTCAAAGACAGTAATACGGCAGTGATAGATGTTTTTATTTGGTTGTTTATCTCAGCTTTTGAAATTGTTGATATGAGAAGGACAAGAGCTCCAGGTGAAGGAGGCAGCAGTAATCAATGACTTTAGCTGATACAAGTTCGGCAGTGGACCGGAGGTCAATCCGACAAATGGACCAAATTGAACATACATGCTGTCCACTTGTGTTAAACTCAAGCTAAATATACTTAGTATGACTGTGGAATACACCAACTGAGCTTCATGAGCAAGCACGTCAAGTCAACTCAGCTGGTCCCAAACACTCTAAAATTTGAACCTATTTGTCTCTCAGTCAGACGTCCCCACCCGGAAGTCCGAATTCTGTTTGTAGTGATGTAGCGTAATAAAGAGCAACGCTAAGAAAAAACAAGTCCATGATTGTTAGATCCATCAAAATCTTAAACTAAAAATATACAAGAAAAGACAAAACAGAATTCAATACAAGTCATCAGCATAAACTCACCCAGATAGAGTTTCATTGGAAAAGCTTGAAAAAAATGGTACAAAACCAAACTCATAGATCTCTAAAAGAAGAAAAGGTGGACTGCCAACCAGAGCCACATCATACACCTGTTTATACTGCACATCCTTGGTTGAGAATACACTAGACAAATGAAGAATCTTTCTTAAAAACTCCAAGCAAAAGACTAAATTCTTAACTTCCAGAATAAAAAGTGGAAACAGCTAGAAAGGGTTTATGACATTCTTCAATGTTCAATTAGTGCAAGAGAATACATGTTACCTAATAGTATAGTGTGAAGAGGATTTAAAGGCCTGTTCACTTGTATTCTCCAAACTCAATCTCCTTGTCTTAAGCATACAGGCATCCCCCAGCATATAGAAAATCCTTCATACTCTGAAGACTTTAACAATGCCGAGCATAAATTAAAATTAAAATTAAAATTTAGCAGTGGGATTTATATGAAAATAGTGAATACCAAGCCATATTTCTTTTCCTTGACACACAAAGTCAGATCTTATTAAAGCATTCACACGCTTTCTAAGTGAGATGTTTCCCACGGTGGAATTCCAGTCATATATACTGAAACACATCCTGAGACCCTAAATGTAGACTCTAGTGAATGTTTCTTTCCGTTGTCACGAAGCCACCACCAGACTATCCAGCCAAGAGTCATGTGTATTTATCCAGTAAATTTGAATATATCCATGTACTGAACCACTCAATCATCGATTTGCATGTGAAAGAGGTCTAAACTGGTAGTAGCTGACTTAGCACGACGAGCTAGTGAATCCTTCTGCGCAACAGGCAATGGGAGGATAATATTTGCACAGACTTTTCTAATGTATGTGGCTTTTAAGACATAAAGCAGAAGATATTTTTGGGTCTATAAGAGCCCAATATCAGACAAATTTAGGGTTCAATAGATCAAGGAAGGATAATTTTAGTTTCGGTCTTAGAGCTCATGAATAGTTTATTAGTAACAAAGAATAGTTAAAGCTGAAGAAAGAAGAGTCATCAAGAGAAAAAACAATAGAAGAAAAGAAAAAAGAGTAGGGTGCTTTACCCTCACAACTGGCAAGTGCCATCCAAATATCTCTGAATTTTCATTATAATCCACCCAAAACAAAGAGAATGCATCTTAACCATAGACTTCAAGTACTTCTCCTACTAGAATAAGGAACAGAACTCACAAGTAAAAAACTAATAAGTAGTTTAAAAGTAGATTGAATCAAAGTAAAAGACCATAAAGCACTACAGGGTACTTACGGGACAAAGGTTACATTCAAAACGTGCAAAATACTACCACACTTCAACAGAAGTAACAACAATTGAAAGAAAAGACTCTAAATTACCAAGAATCAGGTCCTTTTGACCAAAGATATATCCTGGTTAGCACAAGAAACATAAACATATATTTTGACTTTCAAAGTATTTTGTGAATTGCATTGACATTTGCATATAGGTGAATGATAGTCTTAGCTTTATATGCCTATGGAAGCTCATGCACTAGAACATAACCATATCATACTAGCAACCAATTCACAAGCATCTTAAATTTATTAGAACATCAAGAATGATGAGGACAATATAATGTATATACCTTGTTCATTAACACAGGATACCGAGACTGCAGTGCGGCCATACGAGGTTCACCCCCATATATCTCTCCAGCAGCAATGTATATTGGGGTGTTTGATGGAAAACCAAGAGCTCTAAGGAATATTCCAACTTCCTTCGGAGTTAATGGGCAAAAGCCACTCATTCTCTGTTCTAGAGGGTCGATATCTTTTACTTTCCACCATGTTGTATTCTCTCTAGAAAGTCCAACAAAAGAAAAAAATAACACATTATTTCAGTGTAAGATATCAGGCATGCACAAAAATAATCAGATATCCTACCTGATTGTCTTTAGTTCCTCGGCTTCTTCCGGGGATAAATCATGGGTGCAGCCACTGAAGGCAAGCATGTCCTTTTCAAATCGTAAATGTAAAGCAATATAGTGACCATGGGACCTCATGCGATCTACCAACAACTACAAAGTTTAAAATTGACAAACTGTTCAAGGGACATGCATTCATTTAAAAGACAGAAGCAAGCAAAAGTGCAAAACAAAGTAAGATAATTCCAAGGATTCTGAATTTAGAACAACTGAATTAAGTGATTACCTTTCCCATTCTCTCAATTTCAGGTGCAAAGCGAAGGGCTTCATAGCAAGCACGGCATCGCAACTTCTGAATGTCAGGAGGAAGGTTATTGTTTGCTAACCGAGAATCAGATTTTGCTGCTCGAATCACCTAGCAATTTCTCCCACATAAAAGTCTATTACAAAAATATTCTACACACAAGGGAGTCAAACTCAGTTTCCAGAAATACCTGATATTCTTCCCAGAGCCTTGCTATCTCTTCCTCATAGTAATCCATGCCAGACCAGCTTTTGAAATGTTTCACTGCCCTAGTTGCAGTTGCCAGTTCCTTGGGGAGCTTTTTTATAATTTTTACATCATTAACCAAAGAATTTATAAAATGGTACTCATCAAAAACATCAGAGAAGTTGCTGCAATTCAGAGAAGATTAAATCAAAAAAGACTTACTTCAGGCACGTCAATATTCTACACAGAACTACAAAAGTTAGCAGCATACCTGGAATCTTGCCAATATGATCGTTTATCTAGTTCAGGAATCACAAGTGTGGCATTTATAATGCGTGCAACTGCAACCATATCGCATATCTGCAAGCAAGAAGCAATTTATGTGGGATGTTGGCGAACAAACTGCTCAGCAATATACTACAAGTGTCCAAGCTTGGCATTGCACAAGCTCCTCATAGATTTAAGTTTGTCCATGCTTGTGAATGCTTAAAAGAAACCCATGAGACTTGCCCCCTGAGGTGGAGCGGCGAATCCCATTTGTCCAACAGCCACTAGACTGGCATTTGGGTGTAAGCCCAGACACAAGGGGCATACACTCTTTGCACCACAGTTGGTAATGCCACAGACAAATTTGAAAAAAAGAAGTTGTGTTCCTAACTTCTAAGACTTTATTGCTTAAATTGTAATAAACAGCAATTTTAAAATTCAAAATCAGTTAACCAAGGTTAAAACAATTTGACGAGGATTAAAGGAATACTCTCCCACAAGTTCTACACTTCACTTCCCAAAAAATTTTACTTTTTCTTTTCCATATAATACCCTCAATCTCCCCATTGGTTTTAGAAGGACAATTTTAAATCAGTAAATCAAGGTTAGAATAATTTGACAAAAATTAAAGAAGTACTATCTAACAAGTTCTACAATTTTCTTCTCCAAAATCTCACTCTTCATTCCCATAGAATAGCCTCAATCTTCTCATTAGTTTTAGGGCATTGTTCCCAGCAAAGTTACTTATATGCCTTTTATCATTTTTAACTCTAACCATATAGTTATAGGCTTTTATTCTAGTTAGGAAAAAAAGCAGAAATGAGTTACAATACGTTCCTTACTTTTTCCCACTCAAGATCCTCCTTATTCATTTTCTTGTTTTAATACTAAGAACACCATTGTTCATATTGTAGTTCTGGTATCTCCAGAGCTATCACTCAGACCCTTCTTGTTTACAGTATATATTATTCCAACTGTCCAAAACTGTAAGCTCCCTTTGACTTAGCTTGGAGTCTTAGATGATAATTTAAAAGGTGAAAGTTCTATTTAAGTTTTACACTATTGCTCTTAATAGGAGTTATTCAAGTAGTCAAATTGAATCACTACTTTGAACAAACGATACTTTTAGAAATAAAATTTCTTGGAAACTGACTCTTACTGTGGAAAGTCCCAGAAATGGAAATGGAGCTTTAATTCTCGTACGGTGCATGTCTTTTGTATCTTAATTTCTTCTTTCAAATTTTTCGGGTAGTTTACAATATGTTAGCTTCATTTGTAAAACTGCAATTCCAAAAATAACCAAAAAAAAACTAGCAAATTATACGAATACCACCTGCTTCTGAAGCATTTTACACCCCATCCTGAACCTGTCATCTCCCAGGCAAAATAATAAGACTAGGCCTGGTTATGCAACTCTTGAGGGTAATATGAGGAGCTTAAAATGTATGATCCCTATGTAATAGGAAAAGGAGTTCAAATGTCTTGGTTTGCTAATAAATCTGTTGTTTTGGAATACAATATTGGCATGTGGAAAAGCATGAACTAGGACACTCTCAACTCAAACTTCAAGGAAAACATGCTAGAGTATGCTCGAAGTTCAATTCATAATATAGTGCAAACTATTTATACAGCAGAGCATTTCCAACTAAGACTCAACTGACCTAATGGCATTAATTACATGACTAAACATTTTACTGTTTAGTTACATCTGAAATGAATTTAATTAACATACCCTCAAACAGAAATTGTTAGTTACCTCTTTGATTCCTACACCCGTAGTTTCTTCTCTCTTACAGATCATCATAGCTCAAAGCCTTAGCATTCTTATTTGCAGACCATTAAACCTAACTATCCTAGGCCATAGTGAGGTTAAGTATTTTGTATTTATCTGGAATTCTTCTGCAAGAAAGAAGCAATAAAATGAGATTGCTAGAATGCTATATCATTCTTTCTGGTTGGTCCTTTGGCTTTACATTATTGACTTTTGCAAACACAGACTAATAGAGGTGAGAGCAGAGATGATACAATACCTGAAGTCAATTAAGAAGACAAAAACAAGATAACTTGTTAATTTAAACCAAAAAATACGAGAGGAGAAAGACAAACCCCTGCCCTCATCTGATTAAGGCCACCATTTGCATGTACGAGCAGGTAACCCCGAGACTCTGGAGGAGCTGAAAAACAGATGACAATAAAGACAATAAGCAACAAATTAACAATAAAATAATATATACAAAGAATAAACTTCTAAGTTTGCAATTGCTTGGCATTTCATTTCCTCTCATCTCAGAAAAAAAAAATAAAAAGGGATGAGATGGAAATAATTTTAAATAATTTGGATGTGTGAAAAAGTTAAAAGATGATGTTGATGTCATGTACAAAAAGTTTAGGTAAGAAATAAAATGTAATGGTTATAGACTAGGTCATATTTTCTTAGCAAAATGTGTTTGAAATATGTTTTGAAAAAGAATCTAACAAACAAACATGTGAACCAAAAGTATTTCGTGAAGTGAGATGGAAGATTTTCCACAAGCAAGTAAAATCTAGAATTCCCTTACTTGAGTAGGATGAACTCGGATCAGTGCAAGGTGCATAATCTCTATTAGGTAGTGGCTTCCACAGTGTTTCCAAATTCAAGCTCCTTTTTGCACCACGCAACTGTCAAATCTAAATGAGTGAAAACATGAAAGGTGCATGACTACTTTCATCAATAAGCTTGCACCAACACTCCATGACACTAACATCCAAATATAACCACGTATATAACAAGCACAAGCAAAAGACAGATGCAGTTGCACAAATATTATTCTTTTCTGTTTTTGGAATTATAATGCTTACATGACTAAATAGTAGACACAAAATACAATTAGGAACCATATTGAAGAGCAGTCAAAACCTTCTGAGCAATGAGCGGAGCTTCCAACACATGGGGGTGAGCAAACTCTTGCATCCTGCTTCGCTCTCCGCTCACTTTTTGGTAGCTAATTTCATGTTGCTACAAGAATTGAAACTTATCCCAAATCAGTATAGATGCCCAATTCCCCCATCCCAATTTTCAGTAATTACATTAAAAGGGAAAAAGACAACGGCAAAACTACAAGAACAAGGAAGATCTTTCAATTAACCTTGAATCAGCTACAAAAGTTAATTTTTCAAGTAAACTTCAGCTACCTATGCAATTCAGAATAAACCCATGAATGCACCCTGGAACTAAAGTATAAACTAAATCACAAAAAGCGGAACATCAAACATCTAAAAACGAAAAAACTGAAAATCAACATTTATCCTCACGACGACGAGTAAATCTAGAAAAACAAACCCAGAAGTAAAAGAAAAAAAAAGGGAGACGGAAGCACACCGCAGGGAGCTTGTACGCAGCGCCACCAGGCAACTTGCTAACTTCTCGAACATGTACCGAAAGAAGTGCCATGAGGGCTATAGTGGCTATGGCGCACATAAGTACACGCCTGAGAATCAGCACCGTCCGCCACCTCGGCTTCGCCACCAGGCCCACCACCGCCATTTCCTTCTCCTCAACACAAACCAAGAAACAATATCAACCAAATCCCAGAATAAATCCCGTCTCCGTCTTCTTTCAACCTTCTTGATTTGGTTATGTATGGACATAAATGCGCGCGTCTATCTGTATTATGCCTCTCTTGCAGTAGTAGGAAAACTGGTTGGCATTTATGATTTGAGAAGGTAGTGGGAATCGTGGAGGAACGAAACGAAGGGGACCAGTAATGCCCTAATTCCTATATTAATGGGGAGAAAGATACAGTAATATCTAACATTGAAATGGCCAAATATAAAGAAGTGACTGTGGAAAGAAAGAAGGGTTCAGTGAAGGAGAAGATGGTCAACTTCAAGAGTTGACAATTTTTGTTCAGTATATTTGGAAGTTTCATTTTCCATTTTTTGTTTCATAATTAAATATCAAAATTTAAATTATGATTGAAAATACATAATTTTGTATTATACTAATAAAAGTATGTGGTAAAAAGAATTAGTAATAACACATTGTTTTTGCCATTGGTGTCCCGTCAATAAATTCAAAATAGAATTCAAGTCCCAATTAATATATTAATATGAATTATTATAATTTATTTATTATTACTAAGACGCTATTTAAAAAATATATACGAATAATTTAAATAAGTTCCTATTCTTGATACAGACGGAGAAAAATCAATAACTTTAGTGTAAAAAAATATATTTCTAAGGATTGTACTTATATTATGCTAAATTTCGATTGAATTTTTTATTTAAAATAAATATTGCATCTAATATTCCATTTGATGCGTGCAATAAAATACTTATTCAAATATATAATATAATAACATAAATATCATATAAAAAATGTTAATATACTAAATAAAACATAAAATGTAATGCAGTTCTAAACCACAATTTTGAAGTTTGAATTAGTAGCAGATGTACTATTGCTACTCTTGTTCCCCATTGAGGAAATAGAGCTGCACATTTATTCACTAGGAATGCTTAAGCTTACTGCGATATCCAATTTTAGTAGCTGAACACATTTCTAAATTCTAATCGATCCTCGTTTTTTTTCTTTTTATTTCCCTGACAAAAATAGTAAGTCGGGTCGAACCAATATGGTTCCCAGAAGCAATAATCAAGGTGAAGATGAACATTACAATGCAAGAAAAGTACTACTCTTCATAAAGCTCAATGCAACTTCTTAAAGACAATGAAATTTTCGAATGAGTTGACATTGATCAACAATACCAAAGAAAGAATCGATCTAACACCAAGCATCGCATTCTGAAAGCTTGGAGAAAGGGATTCTCCTGCAGTTAAGTGTAAGCCTAGTGCTTAAATCAGTACAGTATACCTAGTAAAGCAGCATATTTGCTACAAAAAAATATGCTGCTGTGTAAGTCACCTCTTCAGTTCCTTTCTTCAGTGTGAGTTTTGTTGTATACTTTTTGCAAATTTCATGTATAATCTAGCTAGGATGATGGGAATGGAGAACAGCAGGAGGATATGTCAATGCCGGCTACTTCCATAGCATTACAAACCCACTGAGGAACATCTCCTTCTGGGAACTACAAGACAGAATCAAACTTAATGAATATAATTATAACACAGGGAAACATAAAGGAACATTCCTGGAAGAGTACCATTTTCTGCAGAAACTTGCACACAAACCTGGGGAAAAAAAAAACGAGCCACAAAAGGGGTAAGTATTTTTATCAGTAAATAACAGAAAATGCAGAGCCTGTGATATTGTTGGATGCGGAAGTTAGGATCATAAACTTTATAGGTGGGTCATTGTTAGTCAAAGATAAGTAACAAGGCAGTGCATCGAAACTAAAACCCAAGAGGGAGCTTTGTGTATTTAGCCAAAGTGACAAGGAATAACAATGTAATTATCTAAAATATATAGGGTTAATTACACCTAGACCAAAATGCAAAATTACACTTTTCACCAAAGAAGTTTTGAAATTATAGTTACAACCCCACAGAAAATTTTCTGACCCCCTTCCGTTATGATTTGGACGAAAAATATTGATGTATATTTTTGTACTTATAAAGGAATAAATCATGACATCCTCTTACAAGTACAAAAATCATTACATGGGAATATTAATTGGGGTAAAATTGAAAATATATGTAACTTTTTTTGCTAAGCATTTCTCATCCAAACCTTAACAAAAGAGGGTCACGTGTAAACAATGGATTTTCGAAGTAAGTGTAAGTGTAATTTTGAAACTTCTTTGGGGGAAAATGTAATTTCACATTTTTAAATGGAGTCTAAGTGTAATTAATCCCAAATATATATGCACAGCCACGTGTAAACATACTCTGGAAATCGGCCTTCAACAATTGATGAGTGTAAATCCCTGCTAAGCTGCAAAAGGGATATAACAGAACATGAATCTGCAGGGAATACAAAGTGGGAGGCTTCCCAACTAATCTTAGAGCAGGAGTTCACAACACCAAATTATGTAGGACAGTACCTTCATCATGTAAAACAAATTATGATAAGATAGTAGTTGAGATCCCATTGCATCTTTAGTAACAAGGCAGTGAATGTATGCCCTTGAGTAATTTTTACATACCTGTAACAACATTGTCCAAAATAAGAAAATCCAAAAGTAATATTCTTAAATAATAATTAAGGGAAGGAGTGGACCATACCATGCACTCGCACATCTGATCAATTGGGCGAGTATCATGTGCCATTGCCTGGTGTTTAAGTTTTAAGACTCCCTGCACAAGAATATAAACCTCCAGTGTAAATTTCACGGGCAACCTTAAATATCTGTTACAGTGTTCACCTTAAAGCAAGTTATGATTGGAAATATACAGGGATAATTACAGGCCCCTCCCTCCCTGAGGTTTTAGTAGTCCCTTAGACCCCATCAAGTTTGAAATCTTACAAGTTCCCAAACACTAGCTACCGTTAAAAAAACCCATAACTAATTTTTTCATACAATTAAAAAAACAAGATAAAAAAGATATCAAATTGAAAGGGGGAAGAAAAAAGCAAGAAAAGTTCAATGAGAAGACAATCCAGAAACACAAGACCGCGTTCATTGAAACTGGATTCTTGCCCATGAATTTTCTTTCTTTAGTTTTGTTTTCTGCATTATGAACTAAGGTATTTGCTAAGGCTTTGAGAAGCTTAATTGAAACAATGGATTGCATAATTTTCTTATTAAATTCACATACTTTATTTCATATGTCCATAAATTATTATGCTTATTTACAATTTCAGAGTGTGATCCCTCTTGAGTTATATAAATTGTGTGGATCAACTAAGGAATTCTGTATAACGAATAAGGTAATTCATAATTGCATCAAATGATATGTAGAGATATATTCATCTAGGTCCATAGGGTTTTTTACAGATTCTAATGCATTATTGTCTCACAAATTACACAATAGAGATTAGAAAGTGTAGCAAATTACTTTGAGAAAAAATTGATCAAAAAGAGGAATCTACTTCAATCGATATGCCCTTAGGCACGGGTATACATAACATAGAAATCACACTTGGAAAGGGTGGACAATTAGTTAGAGCAGCGGG
>NC_026147.1:20595804-20606809 GCF_000512975.1 Sesamum indicum
TCTCCCCTCCTATTTATTTTTTTCTTGATGTTTTCTGTCTCAAAAAAACCTCATCTGTGAAAATAAATGGTTTGTTGGATTAATTTATAAAGTCGAAGTTTATTAAATCAAGTAGGTGGTTCTACAGCCTTAGAATCTCAATCATTACTTAATTTTCTCCAACTCGTCATTTTTCAAATTTTATGTTAATTGCTCGTGGTAGTAATAGCAATCGTCGAAATAATTAGGGATTAGTCGTATTACACATTTTGGCCATTACTAATCAAGTTATTTGGATGCCAAAAGGCAAAGATTTAATACCTCGGGCACAAGAGCTGTCCCAAAGCGAGCAGTACGTGTAGGATAGACGCAATCATACATGTCAGCACCTAATGCACTGCAAACTACAATATCCAGAGGATAGCCAACACCCTGGTGTATTAGCAACCAAGATATAATCAGAACTGCAACAGCAGGGAAATATATTGCTGAATATATATATGATAGCATATTATCAAAACTAAGCTGTACCATGACATATCGTGGTTTATCTTCTGGTAATGCAGCTGTGCACTGGGCAACGACACGCCAAAATGAATCTTTATCTTCACCTCCTGCAAGACCACCAATAGCATAGCTGTCACAAGAATAAATTAGTTATTTCAGATAGTTCAGAAACATAAGCCACATATTAATTAGTCTTTCATATTGACTATTCACTCTCAGCTAAATCGTGACAACATTTGAAGAAAACTCGAATATGAATAAAAGCATAGCAAGGTTTTTTTCTAAGAGTAGATGATAGTGGCTGAGATGATTTGTATAAGTGACTCGCAATGTGGTGAGGATAGACTGGGTTGAGACCAGGGAGATAGGTGATATAGGCTTACTATAGATGATTCATGTCGGTTAGAACGTAAGGGTTATATTTACAAGTATAGCTTTTTTTCCCTGTCAGATTGCCTTATTTCAGGAAAGAACATAAGAGTTCAGATATGTGTTTGGTTGTTGCTAACTAATCTTCTGATTCAACTTGGACCAACAACATTTAGGGCTAAAAAGAATATTTTGCATATCACGCTGAAGATAAATAGACATACCCAGGCAAATCACGGTCCACTAATCCTTTGACACATATATCCCTGTCATAAATTAATTGCAAAAGGAATTAATTATGTAAAAGCATGCAAACATCTAAGCACATTAGAGGCAGAGTTAAACATGAACAGATTTATATTCTAATTTCTTACCTTAAGACTGGATCCAATCCACCTTGCACAATTCCAAATAAATTCTGATCATGGGGTCTCTTGTGTGCTGATGTAGACATTAACATTCTAATAAATGTTAGTGACTAAGTGCTTAATGGAAAAGGCAGCATTCAGACTGATATAAGTTAATTTTACCCAGTTTCCTTCCATTATTCTACTTATTTCAATCCGGAATACAAGTATAAGAAGAATCTAAAAGTTATACACAAGCATCATGGTATCAATCTACATTCAACTGTCAACAGTGCCTAGCAATCAAGCTAATTCTTTGTACTAATTCAATTGCCATCTACTGAAACACTGTATACAAATACAAGCAAGGCATGATATAATTTCGTTAACCTCAAGTAAAAAGAAACTTTCTCACTGGGTGAGGCAGTTTGTAATCATTAAGTATGTATGTCTGTGTTACCGGGAAATTACCTGCTATGCACCTATCTATCCAACGAAGAGTGCGATACATAGCCTCTTCAATCCGTGGACCTGTGATAGTGGTCTTCACAACATCATCAAGGGCCATAATAATATCAGCTCCTATCCGGTTCTGCAACAGTAGAGGGTAAACCACATGAGCCAAGAAGATACTGGAGATGCCACTGAATTAACAAGCCAAGCTGCACATAAAATGATGCACAGAAGTAAAAGTCTATTTACTTGACAAATAAATGATCAGTCACAAACGCACTAATGAATTCATAACAAGAGTCATCAAACACACTTTAAAAAATAAAAGTAAAGAATCACATGAAAGCATCCAAAAGAAAAAACATCTATGCTGCAGCCACAGAAATTAGAAATATCAGGTCAACCTGCTCAAAGCACCAATCTCTCATCGGACTCAATAATGATGTTATGAAGTTCCTGTAATATAGTTAATTAGATCAGGAAGGTGGAAGCAGTCTCCTGGCCAGAACGAGTCTGTTGGAAATAAGACATTATTGACTAAGTCAATATTTCATATGAGATGCAAAAGTGACTTCTAATTTATCCTCTCCAGTTGATATTTGAACATCTGAATATTCCATTTGCAGTCTATAATCAGATAGTTGTTCAATCAAAATTTTCAGCAATCTTTTACTTGTCTTAAGCTGTGATGACGTAAAACAAGGACAATGAATCTAGGTTCCATGCTAGCATTTTTCCTTTCTCTCCTACTTTTAGCACTCATATTTGGCAAATTAAATCTTCGTAGATTCTAAAAGCCTTTCTTGTTTATAATCAGCTCTTATATCTAGAAACCTTTATCATCCAAAATCATTAACGAATAGAAACCCAGACTTCAGCTCTCTCTTGTTCTGATATTTCTTGCATTTTCTAGGTAACAATTTTGGTAGCTTAAAGGAAAATCTAAAAGATTAAGATCAATTCCCAATACTCGAGATAGAAAAACTATCTGTGCTTGTAGAATTCATGAAAAATACCAGTTGGCATCAAGGTTCCTGAAGCAGGGATCTCAAAGGTACTTAAACTCTGAACGAGAGTGATTGTGTTTGACTGTGTGTAATATGAGGCACGTCAACTAGGCAACAGATCAATTCATAAAAACTTTTAGGACACATACAGACACACAAATTATATACATACATATAGACATATGTTTCACCATCGGTAATCACCTGTTATGCCTGTTATCAATGCAATTACAAAGAGAGATTTTATTGTCTGGATGCAGAATACATCTAGTGAACACATGATAGTGCGAACAAGACAAAATTATAACATGATCAAATGATTTCTCATTCACAAGCTGAACATAGTGGAACTTAAGAGCATGGACATGCCCACATTTCAGATGCTAGAATTAATTGTTGAAGGGAACAAATCGTCTTACCTGTATTTGTATTGACTCTTCTGGAGTAAGTAGCATGGGCTTCCCATCAACTGGTGACTGCAAAAGCAAACATGAACATATGAATGAGCCACTAACTAAAGGCAAACAGATGCAACAGGTGCTCTATCCCATTGATAGTTGAAGCAATCAGAACAACCAAAGAACTAATTTAAACAATAGAAAGAGCAACGTTGCAGCTCTTTATAGCTCCACTTGTTTTGTTTGAGGGGGTGATTCTCTTTCCAGTGCTGTCAATGCTGAGCATGTGGGGACTGTGGACAGTTAGGCCGGACAGCAAATTGATTTCAAAGGTTATCCAGCAAATAATTCAAACGAGGAAATGATATAAAGAAGTAGATGAGTGGATGATCTTAGAAAAGAAATAAGCTTGAAATTTCTACAAGTCTGGAACAAAACCAGAGAACTTCTTGGAGAATGTTAATTGAGTCTCACTATTGAAGTCGCAAAAATTGCAACAGTACACTTCTTCCAGCAATATTCTAAATCAAAAAACATAATAATATATTTATAGACTCTTGAAGCCTAATGCCACTAGGAATCAAATATGAAGGACCATTAGGAAAGGAAACCCCTATGAAACTTTTAAATTTCTCATAACCCCAGTTAATGTAATTACCAAAATAGCCATGAAGTTTTCGACTGCAGTATAATGCTCTTAATTGATATTTTCAGATTATTTCCCTTGTTTTCCGCTTACACAGAAAATTATTAGAGGTTGAGATCCATAAGCAGAGAGAGTTAAGGGTATGCATGAGAACAGTGTTTGCATGCCTTTCCTATATAACCTTGTAGATGATGAGCATTTCCGGAAGTGTTAAAAGGTAATACAACTCATCTTCCATTTACTGATTTATGAAAATAGAATCTTTATTTTCAAGAGAAATGATGAGCCTAACAGAATAAAAAGTATGTGACCCACACGATCATTCATTTCAATTGGTCATTAATGATTGAATTCAGATTTATGCAAAAACAAAAGCTGAAGGAGTACCTGAAATGTTACACCCTTCTCCGTAATGTCGGCCAAATGCAACAAGGAGACCTACCAGCATTAAGAAGTCATTTCCATGGCACATTATCCCCTCAAGCTATTAAAAGAAAATCTTACATGATATGACTGAAGCAGTTAGTTGCATTCAAAAACCAGTAGTGATCCAGTTTAGAAATAATTTGATAGACGACTTGTAGGCATATGACACACGAAAAAAATGAGACAAAAATACTTGTAGATAAATCCCAGGATTACATTATAGAAGTACATATCAAAAAGACAAAAGAGGGCAAAAGATCTTAAAGAGCAGCAGTAATAGTTTATTAGAACTCATTTAAAATCCTATTAAGGTGTAAGACAAGAAGAGCATGCCGGTGTCAAGAAGCAAGAGAAGAGGCAAAATATTCTGTAGAAACTTGGACAATGAGGTTTCTATTTAAGTACCAGTCAAAGTCCAAGACTCAGGATCTATCTTTGTTGAATTGCTCCAGTACATATCTAATGAGCTGGTTACTTTCACAACTCCAGTAAAGTAAATTTCTTTCTTTTTCTCTAATTTCTTTTTCTTTTGTTTTTATGTGCAATAACAAGAGATTGTCTGACACCACTTGCAGTGCCACTTGCATTCAGCATAAATTGATGAAATTAAACGACACTACCAACAAACGATGATCTCATTCAGGGGAAGCATAGTATATCAAATAATTGACTACAAGAAACAGAATTACGAGGTCTCAACTCAGATCTGGATAGCCAGAAGGTATTTCAACTTTAATGTAATAAAACAATGAGGTAACATATAAAGCATTATAAAATTGTTTAAGTATCACAATGATGTTGTGCATATGTACTAATTCAAGGTTCTTCAATTGAAATGTCTCGGACAAACGGCAAAACTATCAGAGAGAGACAGTGATACACGTGTATGTACAGCACCAAATTCTGGGCTGGGGGTTATTGTACTTCAAGACATTGGTCTGGTCGTGGAGCGCAGACACAGATACACATGAAAAAAAATATTTGTTTAGCCAATAAAGTGATGATAAGACTACCATTTGAAAGCCACCAGAGTCAGTGAGCAATGCCCTAGGCCAATTCATAAATTTGTGGAGGCCCCCCAACTCATCAATGAGCTCAGAGGTAGGACGGAGAGCCAGGTGGTATGTGTTTCCAAGAATTATTTGGCACCCAATTTCCTCGAGCTGACTAGTTGTCAAACCCTTTATTGTACCTGTAACAAAGAAATTTAAAACTATCAGCAGAAAAGATTAAAATGCTGCATCAACTTGTTCATAAACAAGAAAATAGATAAAGTAACACAGTCTTCATAAGGCATGGTGAAATGAGGACAAAGTAACCGGACCACCCTGTTTGCTTACTTCCATATGCATTATGGCTGGAGATGGTCATTGGAAGTGCTCGCAGTTATGGTTTCAATAACATCAACCGTACACGGTACACCTAATCAAGGAGAGACGAGCTAACTTTGACGCATGCAACAAATAAATGATTACTTTCCTTATGTCATATAATGCAAATATAACGATTACCTTCCCTAATCACCAATGAAGGTGTCTTTATTTATCATTTTAGAGACATGAAAGAAACAAAATGGATAGATTTATACAGCTATAGCAAAGCAACATTAATTACTGAATTTTCTAACCTTGTGTACCAACGGGCATAAATAAAGGTGTCTGGCACACAAAGTGAGGAAGTGTAAGTTGAGCTGCCCGAGCACGATTGAACCTCCCAAGAATCTGTGACAGGAAATATAAGACAAGCATCTAAGCTAGGCAATAACCCGTAAAGTCAGGGAATGCAACTAAGGTTGATCTAGAATTTGATAGAGCATATTATATAGGATTAGAAATGTGTACAACAGAGGATTCATCTTAATTGAAAAATAAAACTTCTTCTGAGCACCATGATATGTATCACATGATACAATTATGCTGCAAATCTTCTTGCTTTCTAAATTTTCTTCCATATAAGTCGCTGTGATTTCAACATTGCTCATATCCTCATGTGAATGGTAATGAAGAGAGCAGTTCAAGGTTCACATTCTCCGACTGTCTAATGCAATACTATAAACATTTGTCTTTTGTTATATTAATATAAGAATGCATGATGTAGTACAAAGAGTAAGATATACCTCAAAACGAAGAGCCATGTATTACAATTTTGAATTGCTCAAACCTAAACTGCACAAGAATAAGAGGAAAATGCATTTCTTTAAATCCTTAAAATATGTTGTTTGAATGTAGTGACATCAACAATATCATTGAAAATAGTCATATAAGAGCATTCATAACCACCAAAAAACAAAAAAAGAAAAATAAAAACAAAAGAGGATTATGATTAAAACTGCCCATTAAGCATCATTATAGCATAAAAACAAAAAGGTTTAAAAGGGAATCAGTTTACTAATTTTGATGGAGAAGGTAGGAGGCGAACATTAAAATTAAACCATCTTGGATTCCGAATCAGATTTGGCATACTAATATCTAGGCCAGGAAATTCTTCAAAAAGAAACCAAGATGTTACTCAGTACCTGGGATGGCAAATACGTGGGTTGAATCGTGAATCCAATACAAAGGAATGTATAGTATATTCTACTGGTGGATTTCCTGAAAACAATGGAAATTTACTAAGACCATTAACTCCTCAGAGGTCCTTTCATCATTCTAACTCTCCCTTCACCAGTAAAGCAACCAATTTAGCAGCAGAAAGCCCAACCAATCAAACAGTCTGCACTTATATCTAGTCACCTAATTATCAGTCATTGGTATCTGGCAGTTTTACTTTCTGGCAGGGAACTAATACAGAAGTGCAACCACCTTTCATTGTGAATTTGCACCAACTTAAAAAGAAACTAAATTAAATTTTACATCCAAGACCCACAGCCACCTACAGGCACAACTTAGAAAGACGAAGAAAAAAACTCTCATGCACTCTTTTGTAGCGCCTGAACATCTCCCTCCAGACAACCTTTGAGCCGAGAATATTCCGTTTTTTTTTCTTTTTCCTCTAGTTATCTTTTTACTTTTCTCTTTGGAAAATAGACGTAAAGCATCTTGTACCACACAGAACAAGAATATCAGTTCCCCGCAAACGCCCACGCTCTCAATGATATTCCACCAGGTTCAAACAACAATAATCCTCAGGACAAACTACGTTCATATCTCCAAAATAAACACATTATTTGCAAAAAATACGCAATCAAACTGAGTTACGAACACATTAATAGCTGCCAGAACTAGCAAAGCAACAAACACTACGTACATACGTATGTATATATATACGATACCAAAAAAGAAAAAGAAAAACTATAACGCGTACAACAGACTGCGGCTGAGATCTCCCTGCAGCGTATCTCCGAGGCAGCCGAAAGAGGAATGCTAAATTCAGGGAGCGGACTACGTTGGCGTCCAAGCGGCGGAGGGCTCCAGGTCCAGGTTTTAGCTTACAGTTAGTGATAGGGTTTTACACAGTTAGTCGTCAACGTCGAATCCGTTGACCAGGTCAGAAATACTCAATTCGGCAAGTCCTACTTGCACATTGGATTTCATATTGTACTGTAATTTTTGTACTTTTTAAGGTTTAACGTTGTCGTTTCACAATTTAAATTAGTTTTGGGTCATTATTTGTGTTCTATCCAACGTGTGAGCATTAATTTTATTTGTATATAAATTTGTTATGATTTATTATTTTATAATTTCTAACTATTTTAATATATTGAATGAAATAATATATTATTTAATTATTTAATTTATTAAAAATATTAATAAAAACACAATTTGAGTTATAGAATGATGCAATTCATGTTTTTTTATCTTATATTTACACACACGGATTTAAAGTTATGAATTTTAATTTTTTTTCGACAGTATTTTCAAATTTATTCGAATAGTTTTAAAATTTAAAGTATTTTAAATATTTCAACTTTAAATCTGAATTATGTATTTTAATATACTGTAATAATATAATTGACTAGTTAGAAATATTTGATATTAATATTGAGTATATTGATACTTATAATTAAATTTCATGATGTAATCGTAATATTAAAAAAAAATATCATCTCGCAAAACACTTGAACCATTTTCTTCTTTTTTTTAATTAAATACAAAATAATAAAACCTTTTATCTATTAACATCAAATCAAATTCCTGAATAGTAATTTTTTTGGGAAAGGAAAATTTCATTTAAAAAAAAATTGCATAAGAAGAATCCAAAGCCCCATAAATCATCTATTATGCCACCTGCCAAGCTATCATCCAACTTTTATTGAATAGCCATCCACAAGACAAGACCAAGATGTTCCTTGGAATTCTTAATTCCAAATATTCCACATTGGCCGGAACATAATTGGTTGTCATGTAAATACTGTAGACTTGAATAGTCCTTCTAGAGAGAAGGATTATAATCAATAATTGTACATTTTTTCGGGGCACTGGAGTTAAAGATTTCAAATTCCCAACAGCAAATAATATCAATTTTTTCTGGAGTTTTATTACTAATTTGATGAGATGCGATCTCCAGAGATCAGATATCGTCCGGGCTTGGAATATGGGAAATGAGCTTGGGTCCTATACAAAAAACACATGTCGAATTTAATTTGCGTGAGCATTTCGATATTTAAGTTAAATTATTAATACAAAGTAGATCATGTATCAAAGTAAATAGTAGATAAAAGCTTGGAGATATTGCTAGCATTAATGATGCCAGATCAAATATTGACAAAAATTTAAAGATTAGATAAAAGAATCACTCATCAATTACCATGTGCAAATTAAAATGACTTCCAATATATACAAATATATTTTATTTTTAAAACCTCTTAACATAAGTTTTACATACAGTATATGAAATCCATAAACAATTTAGGTAAAAAACATAATTTACCAACTTTTTGTTCAAAAATTCTAATATTTAATAAATATTGTTAACTTTTAACTTTTTAGACTTTTCTTTAACTCTTAAAATAAAAAAAAATACTGACTTAGGTTTTTTTTTATATATTTTTAAATTGGATACGTTTTATAAAATTTATTCATAATTTTAATCTTTTTTAATTACTAAAAAAAGAGACTGTTTATTTTAAAATAAGTAATATATTATTATTTTCTTCACACAAAAAATAAATTTCTATATTCATATAAGATAATTACCATATCAACACAAAAAAATACAGAAAAGTTTCTTTTTTCGTTTTAAAAGAAATTAATTTGATAATTATACAAACTTAAGGAATTATAGTTATAAAATCAAATTTGTTGACCAATTTACCCCCCAAAATAATCAAAAAATTCTGTCATATTTTCAACGAAAAATGATAAATAAACTAAATTGAGACAAAAATTAAAGTATAAATATGTTAAAGTTAAAAAATAAATTTAAAAGGCTAAAATAATTATAAACAAAAATTTAAAAGATCAAATATAACATTTATCTAAAAAATTATATATAATTATCAACAGTGAAATGATCTGTTAAAATTACATCATGAATTCAAATCAGGACACAATTCCCAACATGTAACATGAAATTATTATGAGGAGGGGACCACGACCTCGTAAACTTAGGTTGGCATCAATTATTAATTTAATTAGATTTTAAATAAAGAAATAAAATAAAAAAGGATTTGTCTGTATTTCTATATTCCCCGCTGAACGTGGCTCTCATAACGGTAAATCAGAACCCCTTTCCCTCTCCTAATAATTAATTAATTAATGCAGCAACGGTCCGCAGAATCTCACACGTGGAGCCATCTCTACCTTTTATTCAACTACGCGACAACATAGGCGGTCCTGATCTCTTCCCACCGAATACACCCCCCTAAACCCTACTCCTCTGTTGCTGAGTTGTCTACCAATGGTTAGGCCACTACTCATTTTCTTCTCTTCCCTCAAACCGACTTTATTATACTTCCAATAATGCCCTTATTCCCTTTTCTTTTACTTCAATGTCCTAATCTTTTTAGATACTTTTCTATAATTGATTTTTTTAAATATAGTATTTAAAGAAATATTTTTTCTAATTTAATTAAATATATATTGAATTAAAATATGATTTTGTATTTAAATTATAATAAAATTCTCTAAAATTTGATATAATTACAACGTTCGTTCATTGTTCGAAAACTCAGCAATATCTCATTATATTTGACGAAATTATATAATTTTTTAGAGGGATGTCAAAGAATCTTCATATTATCCTTATTTTTTTAATTTTATTTTTTAAAAAATTGTAAAAAAAAGTTAACAATGTGAAATTTTTCTTCTTGCCCTTTTAGTTAATAGAAAAAATAAATACTTTCTAAATAATTAAATTATAATATGTAGTTCATAAGGGCACTATGGTCAGTTCATTATAAAATAAATAAAAATTTAACTAAAACTAATGAAATTGGGTAGTTATTGAACGAAAAAGTTAAAATCGAAGGTATTAGTAATTTTTCGAATAACAAATGTATCTGTAATTATGTTAAATTTCATGAGAAATCTTTGTAGTTTATATTTCGATTTATAAAAAGACAAATATTGTTTATTTTTTGAAAACTAAAATTTTTTATTGTATTCCATTTCTATATCAAATCTAAAACAAACAAATTATTAATAATAATTAAATTTGTCACTCCTCTACTATATATATACGCACACACATGAGAATAGCAATCGCCAAGCTTCAATTACTCCCACCGCTCTGCTTTTCTCTCAACACTACGCACAGTCAACTTCCCACACACAAAAGCTCCTACCTAGAGAACCACCAGAGCATTCCACAATGGCCAAGTCCTCCAGAGTAATGGCGCTTCTGATCTTCGCATTGGTGGCTGGATCCGCCTTTGCTCAGGCTCCGGCAGCCACGCCCAAGGCTGCTCCGGCAGCCGCCCCCGTGGCGGGGCCC
>NC_026147.1:20606887-20657434 GCF_000512975.1 Sesamum indicum
GCCCCCGCCCCTCCCGGTGTTTCGGCTCCCGCTCCGAGTGCAGCTGTTGAACTGAACAGACTGGCCGCCGCGGGATCTGCCGCCGTAGTGGTGTTCTCTGCTGCTTTGTTGCTCTAGATCTTCAGTAGCATCGGTGTTAATTTAATGTGTTACTGTTTGTTTTATTATTATTTTTTTCATTATTATTTTTGAGTTCGATTTCTTGTGATGTATTGATTTGATTTATCTACGGATTCTTTGATCTATGAGCTTTTGTCTGTCGTTTTAATTACATATTCTGTATGTTAATATACTAAAAATTAATTAAATATATTAATAATTCATCTCAAATAATTGTAGAGAGAAAAAAATATCGGCGTACAAATACAAATACTGAAAAATTAAATTGCAATTTTTTGAAAATATGTTCTTATGGCTGAATCTGAAAAAATTACATTTGTCTAATGTAATAAATATATCTTGTTTCTTTATTACAATAAATATATAACTATATATTGTTTTAAGCTCAGATCAATATATGAACTCTTTGATTTCAAAAATTCAGAACAAAACACAGCGGGTAAAAAAGCATCATTAATTTGAAATAGATTCTTTTTGCTGTTAACTTTTCAAATAAACTTAAGCGAAAATATCTAAAACATAACCATTAATTTTGTTTTTTATTGCAATAGTTTTAATAAAATAAATTAATTTTCTGAAATCTCACTGTCTTCAATATCCAATTATCAGCAATTTAAAACTCTTTACTCATATATTTTAATATTTCATTTACTTTCATGAGTGATTATTATTAATTAGTTAATCACTTCAATTTTAATTTTTCTTAATCTAAATTCATACAATATAAATAGCCAAGCAATAATAGTATTGCAACCTAAGATACTTTCCGATCTTTAGTAGTTCGACCCAATTAACAAGAACGAATCAGTTTTTAAATATATGATTGTGAGTTTAATCTGTTCTAAAGTATTAAATATATGATTCTGAGTTCGATTATTATTTTTTATAAATTTTATAAGCAATTGTAACTTCGAAATTATGTCTAGGTTCGGTTAGGAGGATTGAAGTCGAAGTGGTTTAACTTTCATGTAATAATTAAAAAGAAAAAAAGAAAAAGACAGAGGAAATGTAATTGAGGTAAGGAGGCGAGAGGTATGGAATCCAGCTGTGGAGTGTTTGGGGTTTCGGATTGTGGTGGAAATTGAAAAAGACGGAGGAGGGCATCAACATCACGTGGCCTAACAGCTGTGGAACCCTATCCTTCACCACACCCATGTGCTCTTTAGTATTTTTAATACTTATTTTAAAATCTAATAAATAAATTTATTTATTAATCAAAATATATGATATTAAAAAATAAGTAAATAAAATTTATATTTATTTTTAATTGACTTATTACTAATTTATTACAGGTCAATTAAATATTTTTAGAATCAAACTATCTTTATACATTTTTATCTGCTAGTGCATGTCAGGAGACAGGTTTTCACCATTATAAGGGTAGTTTGATTTGACCTACATTAAGTTAATAATAACTCAATCAGTGGTAAATAGGAACTTTTATGCAATTTATTTTGTAAATATCAGCTAATTCGATAAATTTTGACTAGTATGAGATCAATTTGTTATACGAAAACAAAAATTAAAGATATTTGATGTAATTTTTCAAGCCAAATGATGTTTACATGTAAGTACACCAAATCTCATTGAAGAATGTGTAATTATCCCTAAAATACATTGTTATTAAGCATTATTCTTCTTCGTTTTTTAAAAAAATATGCTCCTTTATACTATATAATATAGCAATAATAATATTTTATGATTAATTATTCTTTTTTGTTATTTGGATAACTGTACACACTCAAATATCTTACAATATATTTTTTAGAATCTATTTAAATGAATGATTTGATCATGAACAAAAAATATTTAAGTAAACAATTTCAAAGGACTATTGAAATTAATTTCTATGTTATTAAATATGGTTCAAAAAGAGATATTTGGGTTTTTAAAATTTAATTATTACAAAAATTATTCAAATAAGTCCAAAGAACACATTATTATGGATTTAAAGTACTCAACTGCAAACTCATTGATCCAAACACAATACCACAGTCTGTAAAAGATTTTAGATAAGTTTAGCAAGCACCCCTTTATTAAGCCAGTAGATCCCGTACTAGAGACTGCTTTTGTATATTATACTTATTATGTGATTAATATAAAAATTAAAAAGAATAATTCCTCATATAGCAAATGTAATAATTCTCACAATGTAACTAAGTTGACGACCAAGTTAATACTTTTTCCCAAAGTTAAAGTCATCTGATATATAGTAAATGTAATAATACTCAGATGATCTACAGTGACACTAATTTAAATTATTACTGGATCGTCATTATACATGTATAGCTAATTACTTCCGATGACTATTTTATGCACAATTTCATGACAGTAGTTCTTGAAAATTATGACTGTTAATATTATAAAATTTATTATTGTAACAAAATTAATTTTTCCTCAATATATATATATGTACATGTATAGTTAGAGACAATATTAAAATTGTCGCTTGATATTTCTTGTCGCTGATCTTTTCTTTAATTGTAGTGATCATGTTACAGATTTTGCTGCTGATACGACGTGATTTATATTATTTAATATTTTCACAAAAACATAAAAACCATAGAGTTGAATTAAATCCAAATATTTAAGAACATAAAATAAAATTACAGAAAAGGAAATTAAATAAACCATGAAATCAGAGATGAATTTGCACAAAGATGATGAAAATAGGAAGAAGTGAAGGGGCACTGCCTCTATCCTGGCTACACACAAACCCAACTCAATTTCCTTTCACCAGAAAAAACGCTACAACGGAAAAGGTGAAAAACGCAGCCACCGCCGGAGATAACGCCGCCGAGGAAGATGGCTGATTGAGTGTGCCCGCAGTCGGGGTCGTGACGCCGGTGGGAGAAGCCGGAGATGTGGTGGTGGAAGGAGAAGTGGTGGTGCCGGATGGTGAAGCCCCGGTACTGCCACCAGAACTTGCCGCCGCTGCGACAGTGATAGCGAGCTTCATCCCGCCGCTGCAGTGGCCGGGGACGCCGCAAATGAAGTAGTGGGAACCTGCGGACTTGAGGGTGATGGAGGTGGCGCCGCTGCTGTCGGAGGATAGGGAGTTGCCGGTGGTGCAGGTTTTGTAGTCATTTGCACTCACTTCGTCCACGGTGTGCCCGGGGGCGTAGTTGAATACTGCATATAATGGAATTATTATAATTTATTTATTATTTTTAATTAATAATTAATTAATGTATTATTTAATTTATCATGATGTTAATGTAATCATACATGTAATTACCATTTTAAATGAATAAATCAAAAGAATAATTTCTGCTGAAAAATAAATTAAGTATTCTGATAAATAATTTACTATTATTGTTATTATATTTATTATAATTTTGGTAAGTCTATTTAAAGGCAATAAATTTATTATATTTTCCTGAATTTTTTATTTTGCTTTTATTTGAAAAAGTAATGTGTCATCATTTTTATGATATTATATTATGATTCCAATCTTTAATTTTGGCCCCACTTCCCTTTTAGTTACTAATTAATTTCAAAAAGTTATTCCCAACAATGATCTTTCTCTTAATTTTAGATTAATTAAATTTTTATGTGGATATACAGAATTTGTTTAAAATGAAGCAATTTATCCATTTGTTTAAAAAAATAAATTGTTATTTGTTTATTTACAGTATCATAAGGATATTATTTGCATTTTTCCCCGTACTTAATTACTGAACAAAATTAGAAAATTATATTATTATCTTAACCACCTCTACAAATTAACTAAATTGTTGGGAAAATTCTTATTCAAACTAAGCTAATTTTTTTCTGAACTGTACATCAATTATACAATAAATATATTATATTTGACATATAATTATATGACTGAACTTAATTCGAATTAGAATTTTTTCCATTTATTTTGTTAGTAGAGAAACACACACAAACACACACTAGCTAGCCTTACCCAGGGTGTCACCAACAGCAAAAGTCTTGTCAGTAGCCCAGCTACCGTAGTCGCCGCCCATCGCCCAGCCAGATGAATCCCCCACCGTGTACACCGCAGCCGGAACTGCCGGAATCCCACAACAGATCACCGCCAAAACCACCATGATTGCAATTCTACCACTCAAAGCCATTGTATATATATATGTACCGTTTTCCTTTTCTCTTCTTCTTGGGGGGTTGGGGGGGGTGTGGGGGGGGGGGGTCGAGTTTGTTTGAGATGATATTGAAAGTGCATGCAATGTTTTCCTATATATATAGTTGAAGGAGATGAGAGAGAGAGAGAGAGAGAGAGAGAGAGAGAGAGAGAGAGAGAGAGAGAGAATGGAGTAGGTCACTAGAGAACTTTATTTGATAATTGCATGGTTGTAAAGGGGGTTGTGAAAGGAGTATTTAATTTTCTATTTAATTTCTCTTTGTATTTTATTAAATTATTTTATAAATTTAATCATTAAGTAATTATATTATTTTTTTAAAATAAAATTTGTGTAAATAATGTGTATTTAATAAAATTGAAAACAATAATATTTGGCCCCAAAAAAAGACATATGACAAACGTACTATATTTTATTTCGTCATATCAACTAGTGCATAAGTATGACGTCTTATGAGTCAATTCCTCAAAAATGGATATTATATTAAATTCAAAACTCGATCAATGGAGACAAACATTTTATATTAATTAGTAATGTTACATAAATTGTCATTTTAATCAAAGAATTAATCTTGAAACTAAAAAATATTATATTCCAAAAACAAAACTTTTATTTTCTAATAGTATGAGAAAAAATAAGTATATGTAAGTACATTATTTTCAATTAGAGTATTAATGAAAAAGAAAGTGGAAAAGCATTGAAAGAAGAGTGAAATTAAGATGAGTGATACAAATGAAATGATGACTTAAGTTACACTCATCCCAAAAGTAGAGGGGGGAAAGTGGGACTCCATTTTCTTTGGAGTGGTTGAAATATCCTTATAATATAATATACATACAAAGTCTTTGTTCCTAATTATGACCAAATTGTTCCTCAAAATTACATAACTGCATATGCCTTTCATTAAATGTATTCCTCGTCTCCATTAGGAATTGCATGCAATGGTACTTGAGGTACAATCCAACGGTTTAAATTTCAAGATTTTTTTATTATTTTTAAATGTATTGTTAAATTCAAATATTGTGTATATGCGTGCGTGAAATAAAATACACACACGTATATATGCCATAATAATCTTCTAGAATGATGAGGTTTCACCACAAAGATAGAAAGCTCTTTCTTCGAGGCGCATGCATTTTGTGCGCGTATTGTTCATTATGGCAGGAGTTGTATGATTTGTTCAGAAAATATACCGTAAAAAAGAGAAGAGTCTACAACTTATAATCCGTACAAATTTCTTGCAGCTCTGTTCAATATCAAACTCAAATAAATAAAAAAAATAATTAAAAAAAATGTAGATTATATATACTTTGAAATTTATAAATCTTACAAATTTTTCGTCTACTGATAATTCAACATGAGACTCATATTACATATAAAAGGGAAAAAAACAATTAAAGAAGCAAGTAGATTAGATATATGGAAAGGAACAATATTATAAGTAGGAATAATACTTTTTAGTTTCTCTAATAAAAAATATATATATATACATTAATATTTATTTACTATTATATATTTATTTTTAGGATTGTGGGGGCAGGTAGAGAAGAAGTTGGGGGTAACATGAGATGAGAGCATAATATTTGAGTAGGTAAAAAAGGGTTTTCTTTTGTTTCCAAAAAAGCCTTCTCCAACACCATTATTACATACACATCATCTTTTCATCACCTTTTGAACCCAACTCAAACACATAAATTCTTGGGGTACTATGGTTTAATTCAGGAATATTTTCACTTTTGGTCCTTAGATTAGTTATTAAATTATTTTTAATACTTTATATTTCAATTTTATTAATTTAGCCCCTCAATTTTCTGAAAATAATCAAAATTAGGCCTGACTATTAGTTAATTAAAAAGGTTCCTTCATTTGTTTAGACAGCCAACTAACGAAAAGGACAAATTTTGAGAATCAAAATCAATGAGATCGAAATATAGGGTACTAAAAGTGATTTAATAATTAACTTAAGGGTGCAAGAGCGAAATTATCCTTTTCAATTCAAAAACTCCAATGTTTCTATATATTCCGTTATCATGTCATGATCTATATAATTAATATATAGTCTTTTCTGTTTTGTTTTGGATTTTTTTTAACATTACATTTAAATTCATCGACATTTAATTTATATTTTCTTTTCTTATCCCAATTTTTGTTTGGGGGTAGAGTAAATTTAGAATTTCGAAATATTTTACTACTATTTTAGTATAAATAGTTGATGAATGATGTCCGATTATAATTCACAAAATCTATATTTATCAACAAGAAATGATCTAGAGCGATGACTAGATCTTGTAGTCGCGTCTCCGTCCTATCTTTTTATAGTATCAAATTTTGTAGATGAATTAAATGGAATTAATTCGAAATTTTTAATTAGACTTTATGAAATTTTTATATATAGTGAATAAATCAAATTGAAGTATCTGTATCATCGTTTCTAACACATTTTGGCTTAAATTAAAAAATTATTCATTTGCACCCACTCAAATTACATAACGAATATATCACACTTGTCACGTAATTTATTATTATTTTTTAATTATATACTAATTATATTATAAATATATTACACGTAGTATATAATTTATTTAAGTCTATTCAAACTCAATCCAGATTAAAAATTTTCAAAATCTATGGGACAGCCAAACGCCATGCACCCACCCACACCAAATCCCAACAAGACGCCCACCTAACCAATCAACCCAGAAATGAGAAAGGTAGGGTAGTGGCCCCGCCGCATGCTAACCTCAAGGGTTGAGATCAGATGGGAATCCCAAGCTTTATTATGTTGATGATCAGGTGGGTGGGCCCAGGGAGTTGGTGATGGTTCAACTTTTGGAGTGGTTAGGGCCCATAAAACTACGTCACTTTAGTCTAATAATTAAAGTCGCATAAATAAATTTAGTCATGAATTCGTGTCTCACCAAATATATAAATATTTCTATAATGATAATAAGTCTGTAGACACAATACAGAGATTTACATATTTATATATTTAAATTAACTTTGTATTTGATGTAAATCTATATATTCCCCTTTAATTTTAGTTGATTATTACTAACATTTATTGATAATGATTAAAGGACAATTGTTAATTATTGATGAATTATGATATTCTCAAGTTGATAGAATTAATAATAATATTAACAATAATAGTAATAATGAAATCTTACTTTTTTATTTTTTTTTGGTATTATTATTGAACAACTATTCCTCCTTTTTGTACGTTGTTCTTTACACTTTTAGAATGTCTAATAAAAAAACTCAATTTTCAAATATTGTAATAATTATATATATATAGTTGTATGAAACTTAATTATTGTGTATTTATTAATTAAAAATATAGTAAATATTGTAAATACAATTAGCGAAATAATATATAATTATAATAAAAATTATCGACTTAATAAAGTATAGCCATAACATTATACATATGAACATGAATCCACCTCTTCTCGTGTTTCAAAAGAGGCCGAATGATAAGTTTGAAACTATGGATTCAAATTCCGCTCAACATATAAGTATTTATCTCATTTAATGTGAATTTATTATAATTGATATTCTATTTTTCTTTTGCTGTTCATAGCTATAATTTACAGTTTTAATTTGAATTTGTCGACGTTTTCTTTTCTTCCTAGAGATGTATATGCACTTTAGTGAAAAAAACGGTCATAACATATTTATTATATTCTCCTTGAATATGAAAAAGGAAAAAAAATTAAAAAAAAAATAACTAGCAATAAATGTCATATCAATATATATATATATATAGGGGGGGGGGGGAGGCATAATGGAAAGGGTAGTGAAAAGATTTGAGTGGGATTGACTATTGTGATAATATATCTTCTAACATCATCAAATATCAATAGCTTGTGAACCAAGAAATATTGTTTGTTGTTTTTCAACAGTTGCATGATCAAGATTTTGAAAACTATAATGATTTTTTAGTTGCAAGACTATGACATTGCATCTAACAATCCTAGGAAAAAGGGAAAAAAAATCCCTTATTTTAAGTAAAATTTTATTTTTCATCCTATAACAAGATATAATACGTTTATTCCTATATTATTATTAATTATAGACAACCTTGTAATTTAAACTCCTTTCGACCAGAATGTCATGTCGAAAATAGACATGGTAGAGATTATAGTACTACATTTATAAAGATGCAGGACTAAATGTATCGTATTCTCATAGTTTAGGTCCAAAAATATAATTTCACCTTTGTTTTCTCTTCACGCTGTGGTTTCCTAATTGGACTGTGGAACGCTCGGAAAGTCAATCCGTATAGATCGATTTGGCTCATTGGTTCCTTAATAAGAGAATCAATTTTGAAATAATTGATGTTAATAAGAAGAAAAAGATTATCGATGTTTGTAGTTGAGATTTTATAATTGATTATATAAATATAAATTATAGATAAATTTTAAAATTAATCTCACTCTTAGGATTAACGAAGAATCTAAAATAAAATATTCAATGAGCATAATAGTTAAGTGAATAAAAATATAATTACAGTATGATTTTTTTTTGGTAAATTTAAGTTTCATTTATAAAATAAGATCGTACAGTACAACAGTGCTCAACTGGTAGTTTCTTCCTCGACAGGCCAAGGGATACGCCATAATCTATGTAACGCACATGAACTAACAAAACGAGATAAATTAACACTGATAATCTTCTGTCTAATATCTTCCACAATAATGGTAGCTATGATATTTGGTGGTCATTCCGTATGCTCAAAGCGTCTCAAATTTCGTTATCTCCAAATGTGGTAAATGCAAGCCGTCAGAGTGCACGATAAACCAAGTTAAAGATATGTTTACCTCTGTATGATTAAAAGCTACAAACATCACATGTTTTCATGGAATAATAATTACCAACCAAACATCATAAAAATTACTGAAAAAGGAACCAAACAATTCTATATTCTTCACAAGCCTTGATGGACATATTATTTGGATAAAAATATAATACATTCAATAAAATTTCAGAAAATTCCCCAGACAACATCCACAGGATCTTAAGACACTGATGCAAGAAAATTTCCTCCTAAATGTTTCCTGACCTACACTCCAAATCTTTTCTTGCAAATAAACGTGCATCTTATCAGTACTTGATATGTACATACCACGTGTGTAAAATCTTCATTATTTGTATATTTAAGAAAAAACTTTATACACTGAATACGATCCTAAATCGTAGTATTGGAGAAAATAAATCATATTAATGAAAATAACACACTTCTGAGAAGCAATCCACAGTAGAGAGACGGCAGGTGATGAACAGGGCTGCCTCTGCAGCACTTCTCTCAAGCCAGAGTCTTGCCTCTGCAGGTTCTAACATTCTCGGCCTTGAACAAATTCTAAGCCATTGCTGCTTCGTCTGATCAAGAACAACGATGAAAGCAATTTAGAAACCACGATAATTCTTTTGAATGATAAAAAAAGAACGTCATGGGAAATCCACTTCCTTGTACTATTCACTTTCTTGCATCTCGATATCAAAGATCGTATTTTTCATAGATTTTAGCAGGACAAGATCGTTTCAATAACCGGATGACCACAAGCAGAAAGCTCAAGGTTAATTATATTTCAGCTGCAGATACAAACTGGAAGAACATTGACATGTACTCAAAACAAGCAGGGGAGTTGGGAGAACTCACTGTGCTCAATTGATCAAACTGCAGCTCATCACATTCCCTCATATTTTCGACAAAATTCAATTCACTTCAGCCCTCTCTGATTGAATTGCGGACTTTGTCTCCTGCCTCAAAAATGTTCTACTTTCTCGCTCTCCCCATAAACTCCTACAAGTCAAGACCAGCTCAGAAGTTTTTCGCATCACCTTCATCTCATTCACTCCATTACTACAGAAGATAATTCAGAACAATACAAGAACCAAAACAAGATCGACTATTACCTTTCTGGGCTATTCTGTTGACCCGTACTCATGGGGATTTGACAACTCGAGCAATTCAACAAAAAGCTGCGGAATTAGCCTACTTCTTGAGCGTACCAGTTGAAGTCTTTTGAGAAAAGAAAAGGATTGGGCTGAAGAACGGAAAAAAATGCAAGCATCCTGTTTTTCCTATAACTTAACTCAAGTTTCGTGAGAACGATTCTTTTCAAACCAAAGCCAACGTGTATTGATTAACCATAAAGAAAAACTTTTTTTGTGGTTTTTTATGCACATCCAAATCAATGTAACTCAATTGAAACAATTAACAAATTGAACTACTAGATTCAATTCATGTCATACATCAAATGATTTCGAAAGAAAGAAATTTCTCTTCAAGCGGCAGGTGCTGCCAACAAAGCCATACCCGGCGGATCGTCTAGGATTATCCTGAAATATGACTTCAGCGGAAACAACATTTGCACCGTCGGCATTAAAGAAATCCATAAGGTCTTTCGCCCTCGCCTGATACGACAAATTCGCGACAAACAAATTGCGTACTGGCAGTGGCTTGGGCTGCAGCAAAGATGAAGGTTTCTTCTTCTTCGGCTTAGCACAGTTAAGCTTCAAAACTATACCCTTAAATTCCTACTTGTTTAGATAGAAAAGACGCATGATTCCTATACTGGAAACAATAATATGCAGGCATTCATCAGTAAATGTACGTGTAGAAAATCTTTGAAACTTGAAACGCTTAAATTACAGATTCAAGATTGTTAAGAGCAGCAAGAGCTTTTTCACGTGAGCCCATTGTCACAAAAGCAAGACCCCTGTTTTCGGTTTAGTGTACATTGAAAACTGAACCCACAAAGAAAATAAGAAAACCAATATCAGAACGTGAACCCAAAAGAAGAATTCCAACAGAGGCTGAAATCCACCTTAATATCAACAACAGTACGATAATTCTCAAACAGGGGTCGGATCTCATCCACAGTGCATGTCAAAGGAACATTCTGGACAAGCAACCTCGTTCTTCTTCTTCTACGACATTCCCGTCGAGGGATTCTGATTGAATGGTGGGCTGGGCTGGGCTGGGCTGGGGCTGGGCTTGGGCTGGGGCTTGAGCAAGGAACAGCTGAAGATTGGACCTCCGGGGCTTAGTGGTGAGAGAAGGATGACAAGGGTTGGGAGGCAGCGGAGGCGGCGGAAGGAATTGGTGGTTGATACGGCTGAGCCTTCGACAGCCCAAGAAGTTCGGGCCCAAGAGAAAGCTGCAGAAACCAGCCCGGTACAGAAAGCTGAAGTAGAAGACGAGCAATGTGAATTAACAGTTTCAGACATTTCCTTCCTTTTCCCATCGATCTCATCAAACTAATCCCGAGCTATGCTTTGTTCGATCACCTCCAAAATCCGCTATTTCCGCTTACACCACTCTATTCTTCTTTCACACCTTCACACACTTCTCTTTTACCACACCTCCCCTGGCAAAAGCTCTCCCTTTGCTCCCAAACCCACGTCGCAATCCGTTCAAAAACCCCCCCAGTCTGATCTTTTCACGAGTTCGGCTGCAACCCGCTTCAATTGTTCCTACTTTGAACCCGATACAGTTCTTGAAACCCTCAACTGTTATGCGAATGACTGGAAGGTTGCGTTAGAGTTCTTCAACTGGGTCGAAACCCATTGCGAGTTTCAACACACCACTCAGACATTTAACCGGATTGTTGACATTCTTGGTAAGTTTTTTGAGTTTGATACTGCCTGGAATCTGATAGAAAGAATGACAAAACACCCATCTTCTGTGCCTGATCATACAACGTTCCGGGTGTTATTTAAGCGTTATGTCTCTGCTCACCTCGTTAAGGAAGCAATTGACGCGTTCTGTAAATTGGACGAGTATAATTTGAGGGATGAAACTTCGTTCTCGAATTTGATTGACGCTTTGTGCGAGTACAAACATGTGATAGAAGCTGAAGAACTGTGCTTCAAGAAAAATAGGGATTATAAGTATGATAACAAACTGTCTGGGCTTAATGTTGAAACGACAAAGATTTATAATATGATTCTGCGTGGTTGGTTCAAAATGAAGTGGTGGAGGAAGTGTAGAGAGTTTTGGGAAGAGATGGATAAGAGGGGTGTGAGGAAAGATTTGTATTCATACTCGATATATATGGACATTCAGTGCAAGTGTGGGAAGCCATGGAAGGCGGTAAGCTTGTACAAGCAGATGAGGAAGAAGGGTATTGAGTTGGATGTAGTGGCATACAACACTGTAATTCGTGCTATCGGGGTTTCTGAGGGGGTTGATATGGCCGTGAGGCTTTACAAAGAGATGATTGAATTGAGCTGCCAGCCAAATGTTGTAACTTTTAACACAATTCTAAAGCTGTTGTGTGAGAATGGGAGGTATAGAGAGGCACATAAAGTTCTCAATCTGATGACTAAGAAGGGTTGTCAGCCTGATATAGTTACATACCACTGCTTCTTCACATGCCTTGAAAAGCCCCGTGAGATTCTTAAGTTGTTTGATAGGATGATTGAAAGTGGTGTGCGACCGAGGATGGACACATATGTTATGCTCATGAGGAAGTTTGGAAGATGGGGTTTCCTCCGGCCAGTTTTTCTTGTTTGGAAGAAGATGGAGGAGCATGGACTGAGCCCAGATGAGTTTGCATATAATGCTTTGATTGATGTTCTGCTGCAGAAAGGTTTGGTCGATATGGCACGAAAGTATGATGAAGAGATGTTATTGAAAGGGCTTTCAGCTAAACCAAGAGCTGAATTGCAGACCACAATGGATACTGAAGGATCCAACTAGCATCATTTTTCACAGAAATTATAACATAATCCCTTGGACCCTCCATACATATTGAGAGCCTTATTTCAAGAATCAGTATCAGGTTGAGATGAGAAAATATATTCAATGCTGCATAACAACTATTCTCCATTGGTTCACTACTAATGCTTCGACTTTTCAGGTCTAATGATAGAGGTCCATTTCAAGAACCAATTGAGATCAGAGAAATACATGTAGTATGATAATAATTTTGCATGATAAGAAAAGAACAGTCGTGGCTACTCATACGATAGCCGTTTCCTCATACTATTCACTTTCTTGCATCTAGATATCAAAGATCATATCTTTTATAGGTTTTAGCAGGACAAGATCGCCTCAATAACTGGATGGCCAAAAAAATATATAAACAGATATCAAGTCGTAGAAAAAGAGTAAAGCTGAAGTTAAATTCTATTTCAGCTGCAGATACAAACTGGACTAACACTGGCATGTATTCACAACGGGCACAGATATGGGAAAACTCACTGAGCTCAAGTGATTAAACAGCAGCTGATCACATTCTCTCATGTTTTTGCCCAACAGAATTCAATTCACTTCAGCACTCTCTGATTGAATAGCGGACTTCGTCTCCTGTCTCAAAAATCTTCTACTGCGTGCAACACGAATTGCTCTCCCCATAAACTCCTGCAGGTCAAGAACAGCTCAGAAGTTTTTTCACACCACCTTGTTCTCATTCACTCCTACAGACTATAATTCGAAACAATTCAAGAACCCCAACAAGCCAAATCGACTATTACCTTTCCTTGAAAAATGGCAAGTGCTGCCTCCGCCTCTGCCTTAGTATTGAAGGAAACAAAGCCATACCCTGCGGATCGTCTAGGATTATCCTGAAATATGACTTCAGCGGAAACAACATTCGCATTATCGGCATTAAAGAAATTCTTAAGGTCATTGGCCCCCGCCTGAAACGGCAAATTAGCAACAAACAAATTGTGTACTGGCAGTGGCTTGGGCTGCGGCAAAGATGAAGGTTTCTTCTTCTTTGGCTTAGCCCAGTTAAGCTTCAGAACTCTACCCTCAAATTCCTATTTGTTGGGATAGAAAAGACACGTAATTACTACATGGAAACAATAATAGAGCATCTAAATGCAAGCATTCATCAATAAATGTATGTTCAGAAAATCTTTGAAACTTGAAACTCTTACAGTGGATTCAAGATTGTTTAAAGCGGCAAGAGCTTCTTCATGTGAGCCCATCGTCACAAAAGCAAGACCCCTGTTTTTAGTTTTATTATACATCGAAAACTAAACCAGCAAGAAAACCAAAGTCAGAACATGAACCCAAAACCCATAAAAGAAGAATTCGGTAGGAATTAACAGCAGGCGAAACCCACCTCAATATCAACAACAGTACCATAATTCGCGAACAGGGGTCGAATATCATCCACAGTGCATGTCCATGGAACATTCTGGACAAGCAACCTCGTCTTAGAAACTTCTTCTTCTTCTTCTACGACATTCTCGATGGCGGTCTCTGATTTAATGGTGGGCTGGGCTTGGACTTGGACTTGAGCAAGGAACAGCTGAAGATTGGACCTCCGGTGCTTGGTGGTGAGAGAAAGGAGACAAGGGTTGGGCGGCGGCGACGGAAGGAATAGGTGGTTGTGGGAGAATTGAGCGGCGGCGGGAGGCAAATATACAAGACGAAAGGCGGCCATTGTAGGAGGTGCGGATGCCGAATGGATTACAAGCGTAGGATTTTGATTGCTTCTGCTGAGAATTAAGATTAACGGAAAATGAACTGAGCCCACTGCTGAAAACTGCTCTAAGAGGAAGCAGTGAGAGAGAAGGATAAGGAGCAATGCAGAGCAGAGAGACAAAAATATCTATTTTTCCATTTTTCTTACTATTAATACTCTATTTTAGCTAACCATCAAAGTTATATAATACCTAAAAAAACTAATTATTTTCTACAGTATTATTTCCAAATTTAAAATTAATTACATTGCATCACGACCATATAGGTTGCATTTTGCGTATAAGTGTGTGTAAATTACAAATAACTTTTAAAAGTTTGATATAATTATAAATACGTCTAATTATTTAAATATTTATGATCCTACAAAAATCCAATTTCAATGCAAAATTAACGATACATTATTTGAAAAATTATTCATATTCCTCATTTAAACGAACATCCGATAAGCCCAATCCATTAATTTATATTAGACTTCAAATTTATTTTTCATGAATTAAGTGGGCAATTTTTTTTAACAAACTTTAGAATTTTTTTATTCCTCCCGTCCGATATTTTTATATTTTTATTTTTAAAAATTACATAATAAAGTTAATAATTCCAAAACTATACTCAAAATATTATATAATTTTATTAAATATTAAAAGTATTAGTAAATGTTCAAATATGGAGGAAACATTCACGTCTCAAACTAGTTTTAGAAGAATTCGTTGTAATTTATTTTACAAAAAACACACTTAACTGTAGCATAATTTTGAATATTTAATTGGTTGAATTTTGTCACATTTGATCAAAACATTCCAGAGCATTAATTCTCACCAACAAAAGTATTCACTCTCAACTTAATCTGATCAAGATAAGATGCATCTCACAAATACAATTTTCTGATTATAATACAGGTGATGATTTTTATTCCTAGACCTCATTGACAATTTTTGTAAGCAACCAACATGCAATGGTACTAAGTACAAATTCCCCTTGAGTACTTCTCCGACCCAAAATCTAATGTCGGCCGTCAACTGCAATGCTTTTCCGGAACAATGCAAGGACAAAATAACTATCGCTACAGTAAGACGTTCAGAAATTCTCACATAATTAGCATTTAGGACACTCTCCTACATACACCAGGTTTTGAGTTGACATGTAAGAGATACTCCCATGCAATTAAAACCCAGGTTTCGACAGACCGAAATCTCAAGGGCCGTGTATCGTATCGTCAAGGAAAGAATCGGGGTGAAATCATGTTAAGATCATGATTTCAATTGTTTCTTCCTAACAACAGTTACAGAAAATTCAACAACATATCTTTGTTCTACTTCTTGCGCATTCTTGATTCAGGTGAGCTGGATTGCAGTGGTGAAAGAGGCTGTCTTTGCGGATCCAGATTACCAAAGTCGATTTTCTTCTCCACTGGGTTGTTCAGCTTAGGGCTTGATTTTCGCTTTCCCTGTAAGGGATAAGAGGAATTAGTATGCCAAGTTCATGAATACATGTGGGAAAATACGAGTAGGAAAGAAACATAAACAAAACCACAGAAAGAATAGATGTGCTCCTCACAATGCTAACCTTTCCAGAAGCTCCACCAGAGCCACTAATATGCTTTTCCCTGTGGCATAGCCTTATCAACCTTTTATTCTCCTCGTTTAGGATGTTGTTTTCTTCAAACAGAACATTCACCTGAAAGTATAATACGTTTGGTACTTGCAGGATAACTTGAGAATTTATGATTAACGTAATTCATCTATTTGCTACTTCACATACCTCCTCCTCAGCTCTACGAAGGTTAATTGTTAGATGATCCTTGTCTTTTTCTAGGTTTTTTGCCTCTGCTGCCAGTGCTACAACCTTCTGGGTTAAAGGCTTCAAGCTAGGATAAAATGAGAACTTAAGTTGAAGATTCGACATAAGTAGCAAAAACAATATATCGGAATCTGAAGTAGTAAAATAAATTTCATAGCATTTCTTGACTGAAATGAATTGTAATATAATCCTCACCTAGTCCACATCTTGAGTAATTTTTGGCATTCTTTAATTCCACTATGTGCCTCCAAAAAGCTATTTGCGGTTGATGTAGTCTCATCCTTGCCAAACATAGCAGTCAGCAGTGCATCTAGTAAAATTTGTTCCTCATGCAGGTCATCCGTAGACACCTCATCCTTCAGCAATCATATCAGAATAGTGGTCAGTTGCAACACATGAAAGGTCGAGCAAACCAATATGTAGAGCATGTTACCAAAATTAAAATAAGAAAATCAATCTCATAATGCTCTGTAACATCAGGGAAGACATGAAACCTGAAAGCATAAAGAACTATCATTCACAACTACAACAATAGAAAAAGAAAACTTTCTTGGTAAGCTCATCAGAAGGTTTCAGTTACTAGACGTGTCTTCACATTCCAGTATGTTGAAAGAACTAATAAATCAAGTTGCTGCCAACACTAATCACAGATACAAACAGAAATTTGTAAAATATTATCAGTTTTTGATCTCCAAACAAGTCCATTTTGGAAGCTCAACAGCAGCTGTAAGAGAACTTCTATAAAAATGGTGTGGCACAATCTGGTATGGCTCTCCATTACCACGACATTGCTCTAGCCAGGCAACTGCGTTGAGCAAACTTTAAGGATCTTCACTGAGAGTAACTTAGAATAATTTTGAGCAAACGCCGAGACACAAAGCAATTTAGAAATGGAAGTAACATTATAAATTGTTCTTTAAATTGCTCAACCTGGCGGTTTATAAGACAATTGAAAGTATACATGTTTTCATGCGAGAAATAAAATATTATGAAGGATATGTATAATAAGTGGGAAGTTACACATACAAGCACTTCCAGTGGGTGCTACTATATACTGCAGAACCAACGGAAGTTCAACAGAAATAACTAGGTACTCCAGCCAATTGATCTCTCCATAAACAAATGGCACGGGATATGTTTAAAGGTCTATTAAGGGTTTCCTTTCAAAACTGCCTTGGAAGTAAAAGTTCAATGCAACTTCGGCTATAAATTGAGATTAAAATAAGAAATAAATTCAAGAAAATATTTATACATTGCATAAGGCATAACTGGCACACTGTAAAAATTGGCAGAAAGAAAGAAGCCCAAAATATCTCAGGTTGTAAAGTCTAAACTGGCGATTGAAGGAGTTGAAGGGGCTAAAATAACCGAGTGTTCTTACAGGTCATTTAATGTCAAAGGCACATGCATGTAAGAGTTTATGATACGGAGATGCTTCCATCAGGCAAACAGTACAAAGAAAAACGACTATCAAATTTCACTTTACATTCGAAGAGACATGTAGATCCACATGCATGATCCGAGTAACCTAAGGAGCCAGACAATTAACCAAACATAACTCCAGAAAATATAGTCTTACTAAGTTTCCTCAAGTATCTTTATCTTTTATTATAAACTAAATATCCAATACCAGCGCAAAATCAAGTGTCAATAACCCAACATCTAAGATTCAAGAAATTTGAAAACAACGAGAGCAAGAAATCAAATTTACCAACTGCTGCTCCGATCGAAACTTATAGAAATTCAACTCTTCCTCCAATTTCTTCTTCTCCTCCTCCAAATCAAAGTTCTGCATCTCAGCTTCCTTAGCCCTCTCGTCGGCCTCGTTCGCAAAATCCATTAAAGCCTCGCGATCGTGGTCGTAAAGCGAGCACTCCCTCTCCCACTTGTTGCAAGCCGCCAACAAATTAGAGCACTCCACAGCCAGTTTCTGGTTTTCCTCCACGAACTTCTTCAAAGCCACTGCATTCATACTCGCTTCAGCCTGAACCAAAAATAGAAACACTTATTTCAGACTAAACACAACAACGGTCCTCAATTGCCAAAACAACGCCAAATACAGGGATACAAGTGAAAACAACCCTAGATCGCTCGATGATCTCATCTTTTTCTTTCAGCTTGGATTGGAGACAAAGGTATTGGTGGCGGAGTTGCATATGCGATGCTTCGACGGCGCGAAGTTTATGAAGAATAGTGCCGGATGACACCGGCAGGCCCACGCTGTCATCAATCGATTCCCGGATGTAATCTTCCGTTTCTTGAGGCAGTTCCATTCCAAGTTCTCGGAGAAATCAGCAACAAAAACTACTAATTCCTCGGATTCTCGTTAGGGATTTGGATCTTCAGATACAGAAGGGAGAGAAGTGGGGTGGTGGTGTTGGCCTGCGTTTGCAGTCTGAAGATGAGAATTCGAAATGAGAGGGTTAGCGCCTAGCCGTTTGAGAAACCTCTGTTCGGGTAATATTCCCCTCCTTCGCGGAGTACTGTCAGGACTAGAATTTGAAATATTTTCATTTAATTTATTTTGGTGGTATAGGAAAACTAGTAAAATTGCATTTTGCACCCTGAAATCCATCCATTTTGGCACTTTCACCCCATTAAATAAAAATTCACACTTTACACCACAAAACTACTAACTAATTGCCAATTTACACCTTTGATCATTTTAAGCTATTGATAGTAACGTATAGTGCCACTGCGTCATGCTTTCATAATGGGGATAAAATTATAGGGAAATTAATTTCTTTTAGGAACGGATTGATGTCCCATTTCACGAGTATTATTATTCACATGGACTTTGTATGAACCTCGCAATTTTATTCTAATAAGGGGTCTCGACAGGGAGAAGAGGTATTAAGCCTTATGAGTTGCTCAAACTCCTCATTTGCAATCAATGTGATGTAGAATGGGCATATAACCTTATTCGCACAGATGAAACAACATAATATGGTTTGAGACACAATTGATACTGTGTAGCACGAGACATATTGCACTCTAATTTTATAAGCCTCACTTTTATTCTAAAAGAACATTTCGCTAGGGAGAGAAGGCATCGAGCTTATAAGCCGCTTAATCTCTTTATCTGCAATCAATATAGAAAGTTTAACACCATGATTAGTTAATCTAATTTTTAAATAATGCTCCAAAACATAAAATAAATGAATTCAATATATTAGAGACTACATAATTTATTTTAAAAATTACAAGTATAGTTCATGATACGCAAGAAGTCATTGGTATTTATTTATCAAAGTTCACACATATTCTATATTACGATCGCACCACAAAAATCATAAAAATATGTTGTACGCAAACCTATAATTACGAGTAAATTTAGATAAAACTAGAGGAGACACATGAGATATTAGTAATCGTAAGCGATAATAGCGGTCCCCCATACAAAAGTTTGTTTATACAACCTTTTGAGCCAGACGAACGCGTACTATATAAGCAACAATAACAAGAACTAAAATTGAAACATAACATATACCAAATTTATTCTTGTAAACCGTGATCATACGTGGTTCACGAGGTAATTTGTTACGATCACGATTTGCTGTCTGTATTTTCATTTTCACTGTAAAAAATATATTTTTAATTTTGTATAGGTTTTCATATGAAATTAGAATATATTTGGATTAGTTAATGAGATTGTGTTTTATATTGAACTGTGTTGTTAAATCAATATATTTTCAATAAGAATACGTATAAACAAACATATTTTTAATTCAACTATTTCAAAAACTAAAAGTTAAAAATAAAAATACAGACAAATAGGGCTGCATGTCTCAAAATTCTATTAGTTTCTTCAACGTTGTATATATGGTGTCTTGCAAGAGATACATTTGTAATGATATTATTACTCATATATAGACCTGACAAATATATTGTCTTTTTTCATGCATATATAGAATGGAAAAACGCATTCAGACCATGGCTGAACACTGGTTTATAAGACCACTTATTATATGTTTCCTCATGATGACGATGAGTTCTCAAGTCCGTGGCTCGGACTGGACCAACATCATAACTCCTAAAACTGCAATTTCCAACGGAGCAGGTGGCAGTTTATTTGTGTAAATTAATATTTCAATATTATAAATTTTATCACACACATTAATTTTTATTTTTATTTCGTTGCAGTTTGTCTGGATGGAAGCCCAGCAACTTACTACTTTAGAAACGGATCTGGAGATGGAATTGATAATTGGTTGATTTATTTGGAGGTCAGCCTACAAAATTAGAAGATCATCATAATAAGTTCCTAATATTCCTCATTTATAGTTTTGTTACAAAGTGATCTTTTTATCTTTTAATTTTTTTTTATTTTGCAACTTGCAAAAATCCATTTTCCTGTAATATGTATTGATTTGATGTGTGTACTTTAGGGCGGTGGCTGGTGTACCTCGAACAAGGGCTGTCTTGAGAGAACAAAAATCTACACTGGAACCTCCACACTTAAGCCAAAGCGTATGTATTTCACTGACATATTGAGTGAAGACCAAACCATTAATCCAGGTAAATAGACGTCGAGTATAATTCAATAATGTGAACAAGAAATGCACTAATTCATTCATTTGCCTTTAATTTTCAGATTTCTATAATTGGAATAGAGTTTTTGTTGCGTATTGTGACAGCTCGTCGTATTTGGGGGATGTTGAAGCCGTAAGTCTTCTAAGACGTTAGTTTACTTTCTTTTCACATTGGTGTATGTCACTTCCATTAAAAGTTATAATTCTGGCATCAAAGCAATACACGTTACTAATATTTTCCAGTTATTACTCGTGGTGGGGATTAAATCCATGAAGTTAATTTGGTATCGATTGTTGGATGAAATAGTTACTAATAGGCTAAAAGTTACAGTTGACGGCAATAAATGTGACTTAAATCTTTATCATATGTATAGGTCAATAGAGATCATTTTATTGAATAGTAATATAACCAAATTTTACTCTTGATTTCTCTTAGAATACCTACCCTAATCGTAGGGGTGCAAGGATTTTTGATTCGGTGATGGAGGATCTGTTAGATAAAGGAATGAAGAATGCCAAGAACGTACGATTTCCTAAATAATTTCCTTATGCCTTCTATACATTTTCCGTGTCAATTTCTCAAATATTGATGAAATTAATCAAACTTCACAGGCCATACTGTCGGGTGGCTCAGCTGGTGGATTAGGAACTATCTTGCACTGTGATGGCTTCCGATCACTTATACCTAAAGCTAGTAGAGTAAAGTGCCTTTCTGATGCTGGTTTCTTCATCCATGCGTAAGAAATCGAATAGACTTTTTTTTTTTTTTCAAAAAATATGTAAGACGTGCACGTCTATGCACAAAGCATTTGTGATCTTACGTTTGTTCCAGAAAAAATCTCCATGGAGCCCAGGAGAGAGAACGCTTCTTCGCTAATATGATTGCATACCATGTATACGTCTAAATTTTAAACATTCATAACTATTTTTATATTTATGTTTCTTCATGACTTAAGTGTCTCTTACACAACTGAGGTACTTGATGTAGGGAGCAACCAAGCATCTGCCTGCATCATGCACAACAAAAATGAATGCGAATTTGGTGAGAAAAGCTAATCAATTCAATTGATCTTACATACATTCAGCATAAAAATCAAAATATTGACAATATGTTTTGTATACAAAAAAATTCAGTGTATTTTCCCCGAAAACATAGTGAAAGATATTCAAACGCCGCTCTTTTTCCTTGAATCAGCTTTTGATGGCCATCAGGTGCGTTTATATACTCTAACAAAAATCCAAAATTTCAAACAAAAAAAGTAATAAATCTTTATTTACTTAATTCAAATTTTACTCTTATATGTCTTGTTTCCTAGTTTGCAAATTCGGTTTAAATGTATTTTTTGTCCTGTAAATTAGGTCATTTGGCATTTTCATCATTTAGCTTTTCAGGGTAGCACTTTAGTCTTCCATCTTTTGATTTTGTCAATTTTGGTCATTTTTTTCGCTGGAGTTCGCCCTTCTCGTTGGAAAAGTGCATGTGCATCTTATGTGATCTTTTAAAATTAAGGTTATTATTCATATTGTTTCATTTTTACCTGTATTTTTGTTCTTTAATTTTCTATGACAATATTTTGGTATAACGTCTTTTTAATATTTCTAATTTTAGTCCTTTTCTGGTCGAAGTTGACCCTTCTCACTAGTGAAGGTGAACTCTAGCCAAAAGAAAGACTGAAATTGCAAAAATTAAAAAAAATGTAGGACCAAAATGCTACCATTGAAAATTAAAGAAAGAAAGTGCCAAATAACCTAAGTTACTGGACAAAAAATACATTTAGTTCCTACAAATTATATGGTATGGAATATATAAATCTTATTAAGGACTCAATAGGCAAGAATCTATTAATGTTTATTTACAAATGTTGATGTATCTGAACTATACCCATAATCGATATTGATTTGTCTCAGCTAAGAGAGCATTACTTTTCAAACGATCCTACCTGGACCAATTGCATCAGTAATTTAAAAGTCTGCACCCCAACTCAATTACAAACGATGAAGGGTACATACATAATTTTTAATTGCTATTTTGTATCTTCAATCTTAAAATTGAAAATAATTCTCATTATATATTAACTTTTTATGTCGAATTTTCAGATTTCCGCACAGCCTTAATAAAGACATTGCGAGAAGTTGCCAATTCTCCATCTACAGGAATTTTGGTTCACTCTTGCTATCGTCATGGACACTTCATGGACCAAGGCTGGTGCACTACCTCACCTGCATTGCGAAAAGTAAGATTTCTTATTTATATTTATTACACGACAAATACAATATATTTGTCATATGATTGGTTCAAAATTGGTTAAGTTGGGTCTGGGATACAATTTCCCCATAGTATCCTCTTTTTTTGGCTGGGGGGGGGGGGGGTTATGTTTTTTTTGCTAATTCACATAACAAACCTAATTTTTTTTCAAGTAAAAGTTTTCTTTCAAGGGGAATGTAATGTGCATGAAATGAATAAGGATAAATATGTCATAAAGTTCTTCGAAATATATATTGTCAAACTACATAACTTATCTTAATAGGTTTAGTTACGTGAATTTTTTCACTATTCAAAAAGTTCTATTTTTTTTTTGTAATAATTAATTTAGGATGTTTGCAGTTTATACAAAATATTTCACAATCTTATCATCATGATTAAAATATACTTAATTTTTGTAAAATTTTATTAAGTTAATTGCTCGACTAATATGATTTTGCTCCTAAATTTTCATTTGGGAAAATTGCCCAAATAACTAAATATAGAACTTAATTTAAAATATTTAGGACAATAATATCATAAATTGAAATAAACATGAAGTTCAAACCATATGTTATTTTTGCCCAAGTAATAGTTCTATAATGCATTTAATGAATGTTTTTGCATTTATATAAGTGTATGGATGTACCAATAAAATAACTATGACAATAGTAATGAATATATATGAATTGCTTAAATGAATAATCTTTATTTATTTATTACATCAACTTTTAATTTCTTGAAAGCTTTTAAATATGTTGTGTTTTTTGGCATTATCTAGACCTTTATTTATTTATTCTAATATTATTTCAATTTACAGAAAATTAATCAGGCCATTGCTGATTGGTACTTCGATCGAAGATCTTTCCAAGAAATAGATACCCATACTGAATCGCCACGAAATTGCACTAAACTTACGTAAAACATTAGACATGTCCAAAATGTACTCTTCTTGTATTAACAAATGAAAAATCACCAAATAGAATAATTGGTGATTTATACAAGTTTATCATGTAAGCTTGTCCATTTGTAATATATTCTCTATCAAAGGCCATGCTTTATGTTACATACATAACTAGCAACATCTTCAATTTATTTTCTTGTTTCTACTTTTTGTTTAAACTTTTTAGGAGAAATATTAACCATTTAATTAAAAACGTAGTAAAAGTAAATAAAAAATACACGCTCAATATGATACACGACCAACTATATATAGCTCGGTAAAAGAAAATATATACCTTTTTATCCAGTTGGTTTTATTTCGTGAATTCTACTCGCATTAAATAACCATGTAAGGTCATATTTAAATTTTGAAAAATCTTATTCTCTTCAAATTATAAATTATTTAAAAACATGGATTTAACTACTTAGAACACATGTGGTATACTGACAACTTGAACTTTATGAAACTTTGTACTTATAACAAACTTAGTTTATAATTTTGTCCAGTTTGTTGTAACTATTACCGTGCTCCATACATAGATAAAAACAAAAAATATATATAAGGGATAACTACATTGCCTCTGCTAAGATTTGGTGTAATTACATGTAAATCTCTTGTGGTTTAGAAAATTACATTTCCATCTAACAAGTAGATCTATATATATGTTAGTCAAAATTCACTGAATTTGTTGATATTATAAAAGAAAAAAATGATTGGAAATTCATTTGTTCTTATTAGCTTTTATAGGTAAAAGAATTCCTCTTTTAACCAAACTGTCCTTATACATCTTTATGCGCTAATGCATGCAAGGAGATACATTTTCACACCAAAGGTGGCTTGATCAGAAAATATTTATTTGATCTACAATAAGTCAGTAGTAAATCAATCGGAATAAATATGTATTTTCATTCAACTTTTTTGCTAATATCAACAAATTCCGTAAATTTGACCAACAAGGACATCTATTTGTTGGACGAAAACAAACTTTGAAGGTACTAGATGTAATTTCCGAAATTATAGAAAGTCTACATTACATCACATCTTAGGTGGGGGTGGTGTAATTATTCCTAAAAGTTATTTAAGCAAAGGTAATGTAAGCAAAAGTTATAGCAAGGGCATGCATGGTTTTGATTTGTTCGCTGTGATTACATTAATAAAAAGGTGAATGGAATATAAAGAAAATTATACTGGATCTTAGAACAATATCAAAAGAAGATGTAAATACGTATCTCATATGAAGCGCTAAACGATTCTCAACTAAATTAATTGTAATTTTTGTCCTGTATAAATGGAGTTTTGATAGCTTTGATCCCATAAAAAATTAACTTTGCAATTTAGTCCACCAGTTTATCAGTTTTCATGCCTATGGAACTTTTTCGTTTTGAATTTCAAAACGCATTGAATTTTCCGAAGTGTACATAACATGAGGATATAAAATTTGGGATCTTGAAAATTCTTATAATAAAAGTCCCGAATTATCAAATTAACTTTTTATGAGATTAAATCACGACATCTCCTACATACAGGACGAAAATTGCAATTAATCCTATGTTCGAGTATGTGAGAATTCAAAATGAGAGGGTTAGCACCTAGTCATTTGAAAAATCTAGTAAAATGCAGTTTGCATCTGGAAATTACTCCATTTTGGCACTTTTCACCCCCCAAAAATAAAACTTCATACTTTACACCATCAAACTAACAACAAATTGGCAATTTCCACCTCAGATCATTTTAAACTTTTCTTCTTGGTGTAATGGCTAAGATTGAGTACCATAAAGTAAAATAAATTAACTTAAAATATTAAGAACTACATAATTTATTTAAACTTATAAGATATAAATCCTAATATAATGTTGGAACTATGTTAATATTAATTTATACATATCTAATTAAATGGTCTATAGTCATTCATAAAATAAATTACAATGTATATTCTTCAAACTTTGAAACATCGAGCGCATGACACATCTTCATCCAGAAAAAAAGAAAAAAAACATGTGGTATGCAGGCATAACGGCCAAATGAAGGACTTTTCATACAATACAATCAGAGGCGACACATGGTGGAATGATACTGATGATAAGCGAAAATATTGGTCCATCATAGGAAAATCCATCTGAGGAACGGTCAACAAAATTTGAGTCGGGGAAACCTGTATTATATAAGCAACAAAAACAAAAACAAAACTTAGAGCCTAAAATATAATAAATTTATCTTAAACAGTGATCATACGTGGTTCAAAGGTAATTCATCATGATCAAAAAAGTCCATATCATTCATTTCTTGAAATTCTAATGCATTGTGTTTGATTTGATGGTAGGGATTCAAAGATCCCTAATACCAAATCTTTTGCATTTATTTAGACAATTCTGTGTTACAAAGGATTTCAAATACTGCAACTCTAATTTTGAACTATATTTTATGAAATATTGATAGATTTCAAATTTCTTTGATATGACATTTTTGTTATGGCGGCTAACTATTCGCCCTTCTGGATAATGAGCATATGATCTTTTATGAGGATAATACTGGTGAATTTCACATTTTTTTTTCCTGGGTTAGAATGGAAAACCACATTCAGACCACGACTGATCACTGGATAAGGCCTCTAATATGTTTACTCATTGTGATGAGTACTCAAGTCCATGGCTCTCACATGGTTGATATCACATTGCTTAAAAGTGCAGTTTCGAAAGGAGCAGGTGCATACTTATTTTTGAAACCAGTAATTTTGTGCTATTTAGTTTAAGTCGATAATTATAATTGTAGTGCGTTTTAATTATATAGTCGTTATGTTAAATTCGTTGCAGTTTGCTTGGATGGAAGCCCGCCAGCTTACTTCTTGCAAAAGGGGTCTGGAGAAGGAGCTGATAATTGGTTGGTTTATCTTGAGGTCAGCTCTTCAATATATACTTTTTTATTTTTCTCATTTTTTTTCTAGTAATATATTTATATATATATTGAAAATAATTTATTGATTTTTATTTTCTTATTTTTCTTGGAACAGTACAAAAAATTGATTTTTTGCTATACTATAAATAGCACGACTTAAAAATTATGGTAAATTAATACTATTAACCATAATTAAATAAATTAATGCGAAAACTTAATTTTTACCAGATTAAATAAATATTTGACATGATTTTTAGCTGGCCAAAATATTTGTAATGGTTTTAGCTACGGCTAATGTTTTGCCTCATTGCAGAAACGACTAATAGTTGTTGTGGAGTCATAATTAATTTATACTCGCCATGGATTTTTCTTTTTTATTTTGACCATAATAATTAACTGTAGTAAAAATCATGTTTCTTCTAGTGTAATATCTATTTTCTTGCAATATGCATTGATTTTAGAGGTGTGAACTTTAGGGTGGCGGGTGGTGTGCCTCACACGATGGTTGTGACCAGCGAAAAAGAACGGGAATTGGGAGCTCCAATCTTAGGAAAGGAGCTCTTTATTTCGGGCAAATATTGAGTTCAGAAAAAACCATTAATCCAGGTAAGTAGGCGAAAATATATAAATACACTAATATCTAATAACAAATCCACTAAATAAATAATTTGCCATTGGATTTCAGATTTCTATAATTGGAACATGGTTTCCGTCGTGTATTGTGATGGCTCATCGTATACGGGAAACGTCAAAGGAGTAAGTCATAAAAGATGTTATGTAGTTTTTTTTTATACTAGAGATTGCCGAATCAAGCACATTTTACTATGCCCAAAAATTAAAGCGATGACAATGTTGCACTTCAAATATTTAAAGCCCAAACATTAAATTTCGACTGTAACCTTGTCGTGATAGCAATACATGCCAACAGTATCCTTTTCAAGAATTGCTAGATAGGAATTGAACCTATATATGACCTTCTTGTTATTGCTAATTTTTGGACCGAGTGTCTGTTGATAATCAAAAGTATTTGATTTACTACAAGAAAACAAGATCTCACATATGGAGAAAAATCCGTCTCTAGAGACTACACATTCACCTAAAGAAAATTAGTGGAAATTTTTTGTGAATAAATGTGTAACTAAAAGTCCAATGGTTAATTTCGTAACTGTTGTCCATCTCTGATTTAAGGTGGAAATTTCTGTTTCTGGATCCATTCTTCATTTCATAAAAAATTTAGTTGCATCTCTGAATCCGTTTGATAATTTGTCTCTGAATTTGTGAATCACACATAGATAATTCACCTCTAATTCTATGGCTATTTCAGTGTCTGAATCCATCTTTAATTTGGTAGTTAAAGACAATAATGTTTTGTCTATATAGTAGTGATTTGTCCCTACATTTAACGGTAGCAAAGATTTTACTTAATAATAAATAATACATAATCTAATTTTTGCTCATGATTTCTCCTAGAACACCGACATTAAACGTAGGGGTGCAAGGATTTTTGACGCTATCATGGAAGATCTGTTAGCTAAAGGAATGAAGAACGCAAAAAATGTACGATAAATTTCATGATCATGAATTTGTCGACACATTCATTCCATTTATTCTCCATCTCAATTACTGAAAAACTAACGAAATAATTAACTTAATAGGCCATACTTTCCGGTGGCTCAGCTGGCGGACTAGGAACCATCTTGCACTGTGATGGCTTCCGAGCACTCCTACCTAGTGCTAGTAGAGTAAAGTGCATTTCCGATTCTGGGTTCTTTATCCATGCGTAAGACGTCAAATGAAAAATTACATTTTTAGAAAAATAAAAATGCATATATGTAAGCAAAATGCAATATGATTTTGTGTTCGTACATTTGTTACAGAAAAGATCTACCCGGAGCTAAGAAGAGAGAACAATTATTTAGTTTTATAACCGCATATCACGTATACCTCTAAACTTTAAATATTCGTAAGTTCTTGATATTTATATTCTTTCACAATTTAAATTTTTCTTACACAACTGATGTATTTAATGAAGGGAATAACCAAGTCTTTGCCCGCATCCTGCACGTCGAAAATGAGCCCGGGTTTGGTGAGATAAGCTAATTACTTCATCTTACATTCAACATATATACAAAAATATTGAAAATTATGTCAGAATATTAACAAATTTGTTCTGTGCACATATAAAAATCTAGTGTCTTTTCCCTGAAAACATAGTCAAAGACATTCAAACTCCATTCTTCTTCCTCGAATCAGCTTTTGATGACCATCAGGTACGCTTATATACACTCAAATAAAAATGTCAAATTCATAACAAAAAGTAGTATATTTTTATTTACGTCTAGCAAAATTACTTCGAGATTGTTGTTTTCCACTTTGCAATTTATTTAATTTTATTACTCGATAAGCAATGATTTCGTAACATTTATTTTCAAATGTTACGCGAAGTTGATACTTAATTTTAAACTCATAACTAGATTCAATTTTTGTTTTTGCAGTTAAAAAAGCATTTCTTTTCAAATGATCCCACCTGGAGAAGTTGCACTAGGAATTTAAAAGTTTGCACACCAACTCAATTACAAACGATGAAAGGTACATAATTTTAATTTCCATCTTCGTATCCTCAATCTTAAAATTAAAAAAACTTTTAATTTATTATTAACTTTTTATGCTTAATTTTCAGATTTCCGTGCGGCCATGATAAAAACGTTGCGAAAAGTTGCTAATTCTAAAACTACTGGAATTTTCGTTCACTCTTGCTATCGTCATGGTCACTTCTACGACAAAGAATTCTGGAAGCACTCGCCTGTATTGGGAGATAAAGTAAGATAACATAACTATTTACTATGCTATCTTTCATTTATTACATTAGTTTCTGATACTTTCTTGAGATTCTTAAATAATGTTTTGCATTATATTGACTTTTATTTAATTATTTGATATTATTTTAATTTTTTACAGACAATCGTTAAGGCCATCGGTGATTGGTACTTTGAGCGGAGCTCTGTCCAAGAAATAGATATCCAAAATGAGCTGCCACAAAACTGCACTAAGCATGCGTAAAATATTGGGCAAGCACAAAATTTCATTCTTCTTGTATTAGTAAATGAAAAATCACCAAAATGGAATAATTGGTGAATTTTTCACCAGTAGGAATTTATTACATACAAGTTTATCATGTAAGCTTGTCCATTGTAACGATGACCATATATATGTGAACTGTCAAAGGCCATGCATTATGCCACATACGTAACGAGCAACATCTACGACTTTTTTTTTTAATCTTTTCTTAGTTTTATTAACTTCTGGTTGACTAGTGATAATTTAATTAAAATATATAATTACTACGTAATACGTGTTCAATATGATACACGATCAGAGATCGATAAATAAAGGGCAATAACTTTAAAAAATCTCATTCTTGGCATATATATTATTCAAAGTCATATATTTTAATTACTCCAAAAACACGTGTCTTGACAATGGAAGATCGCAAAAATTAACAATTAATAATTTTGAATATTTTTAAATCACATACTTAACAAATTTAGTTTATGATATTGTTAGTGTTAGGGCAAATTCTATAATTTGGGGCCAAAGCTTTTGCTGTCACTTTAAATTTGGAAAACAAGGATTAAAATGTCATTTTGCCACCAAAATGAGAAGAACCATTAAAGTAAACACAAAATAAAATTAGTAAACTCTTTTTAATACATATAAGTAAACACCTTACAATCAATATCGATTTTTTTTCTGATTCATTTAGTAAAGACAGTCCCATCACTCATTTAATTCCATCCTCAGAGTAAACTGGGCCTTAGTGTCTAGGCGTATGAGAAACCTCTGTTTGAGTAATGGTAACATTTAATTATAATTAACTACCATCGTCGAAAAAAATAGCGAGTATAAATTAATTAATCATGTTTGTGTAACGACTGCTATCTGTTATTTTTGTAAATAAGACCAAAATATTAATTATTATAAATATTAATTAACAAGAATCGAAACTTAAATTTTTGCATTGGTTTTATGTGATCATAGTAGGTTATATTGATTTTATCATGACTTATAAGCCGTGGTCATTTATAATATAAACAAAATCAATTTTAATTTTTGTGGTAAAGAGTATTATTAGGACTAAAATAATATAACAAAGTAAACTATCTAAAATTAATCGTAATTTTTTTTTACTATACATTTAATTCAAATTATCTTATCACTCAATTAATCTTATACGCAAAGTAAATGGAACGTAAGATGATTGTTAAGCGTATAATTAAAATATTCAACCATATTAACTTAGCTGATTTTTTCGGCCCAACTCGGTATGAATAAGATAGGCTCGGGATTTGGGCCCCCAATTTAGATAAGTAACGGATTGTAACCCAACAACATAATAACACGTGGATAAAAGACTTGGACCTAACAAGAAATGGACAAAGGCCCATGGAAGCCCATTAGCAAAAATAAGGTTTGGATGATCGCCACGTGGCAAGATCCAAGCAATCCAAGTGTGTCCGTAAGATCAGACCAAATTTTATAAATACTCCAAACTACTATTCATTTAAGATAAGCAATCTTAAAAATGTTCGACTTCTTATTATCTTATTAAACCTTCATATTAGACCTATTAGCTGACTTGGGTCGGAGTGTCCCCAACTGACTTTAACGTACTAGAGAAAAATCGATCATGATCTCAATTCCATAATTAAGATGAACTCGTATGTCCGAAATTGTGTACTGAAATTGACCCAAATGTCTTCACTTGCTAATTTAATTTCTTTCAATGTCATCCTAAGTGTTGACCAAAATAGCTGACGGGGTCTATTTGGTTTTAGATGTATGTATTTTAATATACAGACAATTTATATCAATCACAATCAAACAAAAAGCAAATATTTGACTGCTTTATTGATAAATAATCATTAATTTTGTTATATTTAGTAAATAACAAATATATCTGTCAATAGCCTAATTTTTTATCATGCATAAATATTATTTATGACATATACGTTCGTACTTTTAGTTGGTACGAGAGAAGATTACCTTATAATCGCGCCAAACATAGTATAGATATGGGGTTTAAAAACTGCACTTAGTACACGGTATAATAATCACAACCATAAAATCATAGCCCATAATAAGCAAATTGAGATAAAAAAATATTAGAGCGGACAAATGTGGGAATAGAAGCAATCGAGCGATAATATTGGTCCATCGCAGAAAAATGCACCTGAAAAACGATTAACAAAGTTTGAGAATCTACTATATAAGCAACAAAAATGAGAACAAAAATCAGACCATAAATATAACAAATTTATTCTTTCAGACAGTGATCATACGTGGTCCAAAAGGTAATTTATTATGATCTAGAAAGTTCTAGCATTCTTATTCGAAAATTCAATTAGTTTTCTCTTTTATTTCTTTTATTATATATTTTATATAATTGACGAGTATCAAATCGATATTTTTTTTATCTAATAAAACTATCTTTTGGTAGTTTTTTCATACTTTTTTTTATCGTAATTCTCTGATAAATTATTTTTTCTGTCTTCAATTATAATTTTTCTTTCTTTTTTTTTTTTTTCGCATCCCACTTCGCATATTTTCACCTTTTCTATTGACCTATCTATTTTTATCCTTAAAATAACACTGAAAAATTATTCTACACACACATTTAAGTATGCCACACGCACACACTATTATTTATATACAATTGTACTTTAAATTTCCACATGATTTAGCAAACTCCAATGCTTCTGTCTACCATATATTCTTTTTGTCCATATTACCAGAAAAATTATATTTTTAGTCCCGTACTTAAAATAAGTATAATTTTCGCCCCATTACTTATAGTCATTTCGTCAGACTCCATTAATATTTTCACGAAAAATGTTGTGTAACAAGCATGAGGTTGTTTTTAGTCCTTTCATCATATTTGGTGAGTATATTGATGGAAAAGGCCACGTGGGAAGCACGTTAACGGTCATATGCTTATGAGATTATTAATTAATAAGAATCTTATAATTAATGGGACAGAAGTATGGTGTCTCTAATATTAAACAAAAAATGCTATTTCCCAGCCATGTTGCGTATAGTCTTTGTTCTTTTTCGATTTTTGCATAGACCTGATGAATATTTTCTATTTTTATTTTTGTACATAGAATGGAAAACCACATTCAGACCATGGCTGATCACTGGATAATTAGGCCTCTAATTTGTATCCTAATTGTGATGGCTACTCAAGTCCATGGCTCGGACTGGACTACCATCACATTCCTTCCAAGTGCAATTTCAAAGGGAGCAGGTGCCATTTAATTTCTGAAAATTTAACTTGCAATTTATTTGAGTCATGTATAAATTAAATATAATTTTTTTATTAAATTAATTAGAAAAGAATTAAAATTTTCAATATTTTAAAGTTACGAGACTAAATTGTGAAAATAAATTCGTACAGGACTCCCTTATATCACAGGACTAAAATTTGTATTTTTTGTTGTTATCTTATTCCAGTTTGCTTGGATGGAAGTCCACCAGCTTACTACTTCAGAAAGGGATTTGGAGACGGAATTGATAATTGGGTGATCTTTCTAGAGGTTAGTTTTCATATATATATATATCTATACCAGCAATAAAGATACACACGATACACGTGTAGAAAATAAGTATTACTTCTGTAAATTAAATGCACATTATCATTAAAGAAAAAAAAAACTTAAAATACAAATTCGAGTATGTGACTAGCAAAATTGTACTTGGAGATTTTCAGCAATATTTCTTTCCTTTTCTCTAAAGTAATTTGAACTCTGAAAGGAGTCTAACTTTTCCTACGCAGAAAACTTCACAAAAGTGGAATCGTGAGAAATTATATATTAGATAAATAAAATCAAATTAAATATTAAAAAATAAAATAACATACCAAAAATAGGTGAGATTCGACATAAGTTTCTCAATTTTCCTTATTTTTTTAATAATAAAATGATATTTTTAAATTTTTAGAAAATAATTATGTTGTTCATCTTTATCATTCCTTTTTCTATTTTACTATATTTTCTTGTAATAATATGCATTAATTTGAGGATGTGGACTTTAGGGTGGTGGTTGGTGTGCTTCAAATAAGGGTTGTCTGGACAGAACAAATATGAGTACTGGGAGCACCAAACTTAAAGAAAAGCGTCACTATTTCAAGGACATTTTGAGTTCAAATCACACCATTAATCCAAGTAGGGTTTTTCTGATGTTTTTCGTGTGAGTTTGTGTCCACATCAGTCATTAGTTGTTAAATCATATGTACTATGATCATATGTTAATTCAATGATTTACAATTTATGTGGGTACAAATTTACGATATTATTGAATAATCAAATTGGCTAATTGTTCAGTTGCTTTTGATTTCCAGATTTCTATAATTGGAATAGGGTTTATGTCGGATACTGTGATGGCTCATCGTATACCGGAGACGTCGAAGAAGTAAGTCTTGTAAGATGTTATGGATAGATTAATGATTGTTACTGCAAAACTCTGCCACGAGAAAAATAATACAGTCTGCTAATGCCCCGTGACTTCACTCTCAAATAATAATTGGTAGACATAACGTCTGCCGACAAGTCAAATGTTACAGCTGGTAGCAACAGTGCAGTTCAAATCTTTATCATCCACAGACAGACCAATAGAGATTTTATTGAATAGTAATATTTACCTAATTTTACTTTTGATTTCTCCCAGAACACCTACCCTACTCGTAGGGGTGCGAAGATTTTCGATGTTGTGATGGAAGATATGTTAGCTCAAGGAATGAAGAACGCCAAAAATGTAGAATGCAATTTAACGACTATTTAATTTGCGTATGCATTCAATTTATTATTCATCAATTTCTCAAATACTAACAAAATTAATAAACTTCACAGGCCATACTATCGGGCGGCTCAGCCGGTGCATGGGGAGCCATCTTGCACTGCGACGGCTTCCGTAAACTCATACCTAAAGCTAGTAGAGTAAAGTGCATTTCTGATTCTGGTTTCTTCATCCATGCGTAAGACATCGAATAAAACTTAATTTTTCTTTATTTTTTTAAAATATATATACATATATATATCCATATATACACAATTCAATCTAATATTTATGTGCCTACATTTGTCATAGGAAAAATCTTTATGGAGCTAAGAAGAGAGAAGAATACTTTGCTGATTTGATTGCATATCATGTATGTAAATATCTAAACTTCACATATTTGTAAGTTTATTTACATATATGTTCTTTCATGACTTAATTTTCTCTTACACAACTGAGGCATTTGCTGCAGAGATCAAACAAGTTTTTGCCGGCATCATGCACATCGAAAATGAACGCGAGTTTGGTAAGAGAAGCTCTTTATATATATATATATATAATATATCTTATATTTATTATAAAATTATCGCAAAATATGTTGGAATACTAATTAACCATATGCATATTTTGTGTACAAAATACATTTCAGTGTCTTTTTCCTGAAAACATAATCAAAGATATCAAGACGCCAATCTTTTTCCTCGAATCAGCTTTCGATTATTATCAGGTACGTACGCTTAAACTCTAATAAAAATATAGAAATAAGACAGAATAAATGTTTATTTACTTATAGCAAAATTACTTCTATGTTGTTTTCAAGTTTGCAAATGATTTATTACTTTGCAGTTGGTAGATTTATTATAAGTACGTACTTTTTAATGTTTTACTTTCTTATCAATTTGTTTCAGTTAAAAGAACACTACTTTTCGGATGATCCCACTTGGAAAATTTGCGTTGATAATCTAAAAGTTTGCACGCCGACGCAATTACAGATCATGAAGGGTATTGAATTTTAATTGCTATATTTTTATTTCCATTCTTAAAAATGCTATTATTAACTCTTTATGCTTTGAAAAATTCAGATTACCGTGCGACTTTCATAAAGGAATTGCAAGGAGTTAAATCTTCATCGACAGGAATTTTCGTTCACTCTTGCTACCGTCATGGTCACTTGCACGAAAGAGAAGGGTGGGATAAATCGCCAAAATTGGGGAATAAAGTAAGATATCCTATTTAATAACAACAACAATAATAATAATAATAACAGTAAGGAGCGCACATGGATGTCTTAAATTAATTATTTTTATTCATTTATTACATTAAAATTATGCTTTCTTTAAATTTTTAAGTTATCTTTATTTTATTATTCTAATATCATTTCAATTTACAGACAGTTGCAGAAGCCATTAGTGATTGGTACTTCGACCGGAGTTCTTTCCAAGAAATAGATACCCAGAACGAGCTGCCACGAAATTGCGCTTTTCTTTCATAAAACATTGGACATGCAAATGCAAAATGTATTCTTCCTGTATTAACAAATGAAAAATCACTGAATAGAATAATTGGTGAATTTTTCACCTCAATGAATTTTGTTACATACAAGTTTATTATATAAGCTTGTCCATTGTAACGATAACCATATATACAAAAGGCCATGCTTTATTCTATACTGGCGAACAAAACACGCTCAATGCGTTAATTTAAATTTTTATTATATTTATTTGATTAAATTAAATAGAACAAAAAATGAAGTGAATAACTGATCAAATTGATAAAATAGATTAAATTTTGAATTTAAATAAATTAAAAATAATTGACATAATTAATTAATTAAAGAAAAAATAAGTATAAGTAAGGATATTTTAATTAATAAACATTTATCTACCAAATATTGAAAATACAAAATTAATTGGGATGGTTATATTTTCCACCCTTTCATGACTTATGATCTGTCTATACAAATTACTCATATTTTTTGTATAATTACAGAAACCACCATTAACGTCTAAAAAGAATTGATAATTTGTGTAATAATTATGATTGCAGAAACCACCATTAACGTCTAAAAAGAATTGATAATTTGTGTAATAATGTTGGAGTTTTTGATGAGTATATATGTAATTTTTCTAAAAATATGGGTAGTTTATATAAATGATGTTGATATATTTTTATAGGTATATATATAAATATTCAAAAAAATATGGATGATTTGTGTAAGCAGGCCGTAGTTCTAAATTAATTTCAATAACGAGTGAAAATGAAAAAAAGAAAGAAGATCGATCATTAAAAAAAATTAAATTAAAAAGAAAATATAATAGTGAAATAGGTTTGAATAGGTCTAAACCCGTTCTATACGTCCAACGCGTGACAATCCATTAAATAATATCTAATTTATTATTTTTTCTTATTAAATTACATAAATATATAATCCGAATAATAGGCTTTTGACCTATATAAATGCTATATTCATAGTAATACCTTTTTGGTGTTTCTTATTTTCTCTGTCTATTTTTTTAATATTTAATTTAATTAATTTATTTGTTCGTCTAACTTCATACTCTCTCATTATTTTTTAATAGTTATTTCTTTTTAATTTTTATGCTTTTTTTTTTTGTTCACCATATTCGTATTTAACATGAACTTATTATTTTGTATCTATACTATATATTAAATAATGAATATTTATTTTAGATATTATTATAGAATTTACACACATATGAGGTGCGGTTCAAATTGCTAGTAAATTTATAAGGGACGATTGATTTTTTGGTGTCTCGCCTATTTTGGTACGCTATTTTATTTTTTGGACAGTTATATTTACACTCCTTGATGTATGATCTATTTCACAAATCATTCTTACTTTTTTATTATTTAGAAACTACACTTGACAATCAAAAAATATAGATAATTTATGTAATTACGTTGATGTTTGTGGGAGGGTGACAGTGTAGTTTTTTAAAGAATATGGATGATTTATGTAAAAGAAGTGATGTTTCTGGTGGATATATACATATTTCAAAAGAAATTGGTGGATTTGTGTAAAATAGACCATAGGTTAGAGGATGTAAATGTAATATTCTTTATTTTTAAATATTTATTAGGGCTAACTACACTTATATCCCTCTGAAAATGCTAAATTACATGTTTCTCTAAAGAAGTTTTGAGATTCACCTACACCCCTCTAAAAATATTTTATTTTCACCCGACTCCTTTCATTAGGGTTTGGACAAAAAATGATGATGCAAGCAAAAAATATATATATATATATATAAATTTTTAATTTTGCCCCTCATTTAATATTCTCATGTATATTTTTGTACTTATAAATGAATAAATATAAAGTATATATATAAATGAGGTTAATATCATTACATTTTTTCCTTCACAAAAATAAAATTATTACATGAAAATGATAAATTTGGGGTAAAATTAGGAATTTATGCAATTTTGTAATTAATATAAATATTTTTCGTCAAAACCCTAACAAAAAGGATTCAGGTGTAAAAGTATAATTTATATTTTTAGAGAAAATATAAGTGTAATTAATCTTATTTATTATTATTTTTATATTTATCATATAACTTTCCACTCTCCCACATTTTTTCAACCTGAAAAAAGTTGGTGCCCTTCCCAAGTTCAAAATACTGAGAGAAAAAGAAAGAAAATATTATTAAAATCTCCATAAAATATAATTGTATTAAGCACAATATTTAATTTTTTCTAGGAAATATATGTATGTAATTTATAAAAACAATATTTATTTTTGTACATGCATGTGAAATGGTATAATTAAGGTTTCTTTGCTTTTGGGCAAGGAATTAAAATTAGTATTTCTTTGTTTGTTATAAATTATTATATTATAAAATACTGAGAAAAAGACGAGAGAATTGTTGGATTAAGAGCAGTGCAGAGTCACTGTAAAAAATTTCACGTAGAATCGTTTCTCTTCTTTTCTCTTTCTGTACGCGAAGAGCTCTGCTGAAATCTCGATCTCAGAAATTCTTGGGTCAGAACAAAGAATCTTTGTTTTTTTCTAGGTGTCTTTGTGGGCAAGGTGCATAATTCTCAGATACAGTGATTTTGTATACAGTTTGTGGCGTTAATTGGAAATTTACTTGAGTAATCTGATGATGGGTTTTTCGCAGCAGTGATTAAAAGCTGATGATCGTTGCTGGAGTTCATGGGGAAGTAATTTATGAATTTTGGAGAATTGGGTTTCTTGGATGCTGATTACTCCACTGCTTTTGTTGATATAAATGCTTTTGGTGGGGGATCTACGATTCTTGTGTAGTTTGGTGGTGGTGGTGGTGGGGTGGTTCTTGGCCCGCTGGAAATGGCGGCGTTGGGTTGCACGAAATGCGGAGATCAGGAGGCGCATGGCCTTGGCGAGGGAGGAGTCAGATAGGATAGAGCTTGAGGCAGCCGCGGGGTACAGCAGCTATGGTCCTGTTCTGGCGGCTGAGCCGTTGGCGGATGAACTTGTAGTCGGGTTGGGACGGTCTCCCGGACGATCGCCGCCCCAGCACCAGTGTGAGGTGTGTTTTAGTCCAACCACAACGCGTTGCAAGCAGTGTAAAGCTGTTCGTTACTGGTATGAAGAGTGATCATCCTTTTCTTAGAAATTTTTTTGATCTTTCGCTTTAATGGTTGCATATGTTTGTTTTCCTTGATTGTCATTTTGGATTGGGTACATGTGAGTTTGATTGTGGAGACATGTTTGTTAAATTTTGGCAATCTCAGTGATAGTAAATTTGGGAAATTGTCACCAAGTACGGCGCTCACCAAGGCGTCCGAGGTTAGGGTAATGGCATATAAACTAAGTTAGGTCGGCTTGTGTTTTGCAGCAATGAGTTGAATGAGGGTCTATCATAGAATTTGACCATATATAAAAGAGAGAAAGAAGAAATGTTATCAACTAGTTAATTATTTAGAGAGAAAGAAGACTGTTATCGACAAGTTAATATTTTCGACCATCAGCTTATTCCTTTCCTTTCTTTCTGTTTGCTTATATAAAGCACTAGCTCTATCTTATCAATCCATGTAATATAAGAGCAAAAGTGGCAAGGAGGCATTAAGGATTCTTTGGCGCTAGTTCAAAGTTCAAACTTATACTTGCTTCATTAAGGCGTAATCTACATAATCGTGTTTAAGATGGAAACCTTTTCTAGGGTTCCATTTTGACTCGACACAAAGTTTTAAACAAGAGATAAGAAAGAAAGTTTAGCTGTATCTTTACGCTGTTTTAGTTGCGAGCTAGTGGTGCCAAACCATAGATTTAATGAGAAGGCAGTCTTAGAAAAAGAAATTCAAGGAAATTTGTGCTTCCTTTGTGATGATGTCCTATAAATGAAATAGGAGAATTACTGACAGAGATGTTTGGTTAATGAGATGTTTAGGAGAAATAAGATGACACAATTTTAGTCATGACTATGAAATGAATTGCTGATTGCAGGAGAATGTGAGCTATCAATACAATCTATAGTTTGATAACGTTATATGTTTGCATATGGAAATGAATTGCTGATTGCAGGAGAATGTGAGTTATCAATAGGATCTATAGTTTGATAACATTATATTACATTGGCCTTTTCTTTTTGCCCCCTTACTCTATGAGGATGAGCGAAGGCCTTTAGCAGTGAATATTGGATGATGATTCAGTGGGCTGCTTTTGTAATTTGTTGGCTTGGAGCTGGCTGCAAACATGAAAATTGTAGGGGTTGAAACAGTAGTTGGCTTTCTATTTGAGAAAGTGGGTGCATGATATTCAGATGTTGCTTCTTATTCACATCTCAAAATGTTGCAGCTCCAGAAAATGTCAAACAATACATTGGCTACAAGGTCACAAGGAAGAATGCCACTCATTTACCACTTATCAGAACATTGACAAAGGAGTCCATTCTTATTCTAAGGAGTTTAAGCAAGATGGGATTCAGAGCAGTCAAAATTATATTGAGATTGAAGGAACACGTACTACTGAATCAGTTGAATCATCTTCTGGAGAACAAACATTTTCAAGTCCCATTCTTAATTTACCTAGTAAGAATAATGAGTCTGAAAAGGAAACTACTCAAGTTTGGAAAAGAACTGATATCAATGGGAAGGCTTTGGTTAACTCACTTCCTGATGAATGTTATTCATCCACCAGTTCAACTGACATGTCTGTTGCTTCAGATAGCAACTTAAACGATAGTAATAGATCGGAGGGGCAGAGTACATTTACTAATGTGGAATCAATGAGTCCATTCTTATCACAACAACCTAGGATGACAAATCCTAAATATGGTATGGATGCTTCTAGTTTCTCAAATCAGCTCAATTCTGGTGATATTCAAACAGATGAGAAGTCTGAATTGTCAACTTCATCAGGGCGCACTGCTGCTGGTTCTCAACATTCACTTCCTGAAATGTCTACATCCTCCTCTGATTTTTGGGGTGGAACACTTGAACCCATTAGATCCAAGACCGATGGACTTGACAAATTTGGTGAAGTTAACATGTCAAATTCTGGCTCCTCATCTACTCCATCTTCAGGTGAAATTAATGTCCATGTCAAAGTGTTGGGTGCTGATATGAACAGAGTCAGGGAAGATGATACTTGCCCAGTTACATCAGTGCCCGAGGCATCAACATTATCAGAAGTGTGTGAAGAGGGTTTGAAGTTCAGTGGACCTCTATCTTTGAGTGGCAATTCTGAATGTAGCGCTAAGGAAGAAGCTCAACTTTCCTCCTCTGATGCCTGCCAGGCACACATATCTGAGGAGCATGTACCAAGCAAACATGCTATCAACATTAGTAGCTTGCAATCTTCGGCTTGTAAACAGTTGGACCATGAAACTGATTTGACAAATGGTGTTTTAGATGCCAAGAAATGTCAACAAAATGATTCTGTGAGACTCAGATCTTCTGATGCTCATTTGTCTTCTAGCACCTGCATCAGGAAGCCTGCTGTTCTGAATGTGAAGTCCATCGAAAGTGAATGTGCTCACAGGGATGGTGCTTGTTCCTTGGACAGCAGTGGCCATCTGCCGTGTGCTAAAAGTGGAACTGATCCATCAGCGAGGAGAGTCATGGACCAGTTCAGAGCTTCTAACTTTACTAGGCATGGTACTTTAGGTGCTGAAAATGGGATTACAAGATATGAGGTGTGCCTGAACCTTATTTTGTAATTTTACCCACTTCCCCATATACTATGAGAAGTCAGAACTGCTAACTTGGTCATGTTTTACAGGGTTTATTTCCATATGAACTTTTTGTGAAGCTTTACACTTGGAAAGAGAGAGAATTATGCCCATCTGGACTCATAAATTGTGGTAATAGGTAAAACTCTGCCAAGCTTTTCTGGTTGGCAAATTGAATGTGAACCTACTTTTGATCTATTTAATTAATTTCTTTTGAAGTTCTGGGCTTTGCATGGTATAATCTATGGCCTAAGGGCTGACTTTGTAGTCATGCTTCTACATTTTTACAACTTTTTATCCTTCGTTTCAAGGGCTGCATTCTTTTATCAATTTCCTATGTTAAAATTTGCTACCCAAAAATATTAACAGATTGAGTTTGTGTAGCATTAAATGATGAGCCACTTTGTCTAAACCTATATATATGAACTAGAGTGGGCCACTTTCTGTGGTATATGAGCTTGGGGAACATCATGCTAAGATTGTTGGAAGCCAATATGCTATTTTGTAAAATATGAACTTGAACCTAGGAATGCTGTTGCTTGTGGGCCACGTCATTAATTACTGTATCGCTTTGAATTTGAAATTATGTAAGTGAAGTTATTTTATCCAACTTACACTGATTTCATGGGCCAAGAGCCATGAATGATGGACCGAAAGCACAAGTTTCTATTGGTATCACTTACTATTTGTAATTTTGCAACATATATTCTACTTTTATAGTAGGTCGATAAAACGTCATAACTTTGACCTCTTACTTGGTGTTCACATAAAGTTGTCTCTATTTCCATTCTAGGGGTCTTGGAATATGTTACATATTTAATGGTCTCTTAACTGCATTTGTTGCCAGTACTGTTAGAATTTTAATTTGTTAATACCATGGGATTTTTTCTTTTGTCCAAATCTCCTGCAGCTGTTACGCAAATGCTATTCTTCAGTGTTTGACATTTACTCCACCCCTCACAGCATACTTTCTCCAAGGATTTCATGAAAAAGCATGTAAGCGATCTATTTTTCCTTTGCTCTAATAATAATGTGAAATTCATGCCTGTGTTATCTTTTCAAATTACAACTGTTATTCTTTGGAGTTCTCTGCATGTTATTAATTCCCTTTTTCTCTCTATCTCTTTCTTAAACATCAGGTCAAAAGAAAGAATGGTGCTTCACCTGTGAGTTTGAAATGCTAGTTAAGAAGGCCAAGGAAGGCAAGTTTCCTGTGTCACCATCACGGATAATGTCTCACATGCAGCATATAGGAAGTCATATGGGTAGTGGTAAGCAAGAAGATGCTCATGAATTTCTTAGGTGAGTTGGCATCAACCTTCTTGAATCTGCTTAAATGAATGCATGTTTCGAGTCTCCATGGGTCGTCGTGTTAAAGATCATGTGAATATATACTAAATGTACAGATGTGCAATCGACGCCATGCAATTTGTTTGCTTGAAGGAAGCTGGAGTTCATGTGGCCGGCGGCTCTTTGGATGAAGAAACAACTCTCTTGGGGCTTACATTTGGGGGCTACCTCCAGTCAAAGGTTATTCGGAGGAAATCTATTTGATATTCTGGAGATGGAGAGCTTTACTTTATTAAATAGTTTTTCTTAGTGATATAATTCTAATGCAGATAGAGTGCATGGGGTGTGGGGGCACATTCAAGCAGCATGAAAGAATAATGGATCTCACTGTTGAGATAGGAGGAGAGATAGAAACTCTGGAAGATTCCTTAAGTTTATTCACTCGCTCTGAGATGTTAGATGGTGAAAATAAGTACCACTGCAGAAGGTTTGTTCTTCAGTTACATATACTTCTATGTTCTAAATCTGTGAGTGTGTCTGCTTTCTGTTGATTTTACTCCATGGGTTGTAAGCATCTTTATCCTTTCTAGTTTCACTAATATGTTCACATCAAATTCATGCTTTGAAGAAGTGCCTAGCTACTTCAAATTATTGTTCCTACTGTGGGTTTGTGTTCAAGATTTTTTCGGCTTGCTGAATCTTCCAAAAGAGTGATCTATAGTAGTATAATCATGATATCTATCAAAGTAATTCATGTTATGAGTATGGGTATACCCTTACATCTTACGGCATGTTCATAATTTTCCTTTCTGTTGCTGTTACAAGGACAAACTTAGTTTAAACCCCAAGAATTTTAAACACTATTCTTTCTCCGACTTAGCTGATAGACATGTGATACTGAGCTGCATTGTATTATCTTGTAGATGTAACTCATATGAGCAGGCTGAAAAGAAGCTAAGAGTATCAGAGGCTCCTAATGTCCTCACAATCGCTCTTAAGAGATTTCAGGTAATGACTTTTGGTAAATGTGTATTTCATTTTGTCATTTTTGTGTCAATGTTAGTTTCTTACATTACCACCTTCCCAGTTGGGCACATTTGGGAAGCTGAACAAGGCAGTCAAATTTCCAGAGGTTCTGAATTTGGCTCCGTACATGAGTGGAACAAGTGACAAATGCCCGATTTATCAGCTTTACGGAATAGTGGTTCACTTGGATGTTATGAATTCAGCAGTTTCTGGTCATTACGTGTGTTACATAAAGAATAATGAGGGAAGGTGGTTCAAAGCTGATGACAGTATGGTATGTTCTTACCACTTGCTTCCTACATCTTTCATTACTGCTCATATTTGCTCTCCAGACATCCTAAAATAAGATTCCATTTCCTAAAATGAATATTTTTTCATACCTGCCTTTCATTTTAAGCAATGATGTGAAATGTCCGACTTTTAACTGTTACTTTTGGGGACTGAATCTTGAATCCTCTGATCCACGTCAAAGTGGACCAGAGATATTGGGAACCAGCTGTTACCAGCGTATATTATTTGGTTACTTCATATGATTTTCCTCTGAAGGCTGAGTTCAGCCAGTTTGTTATACTGGACGTATATTTGCTTTACCAAGAATGTCACAGTCTTGATGGCCTGTCTCTTATGCGATTTCTGTTGTGCTGGAGGAACTCTTAGAGTTTCAGCATCCAACGTAGAACGATGCTGTCTCTCAAACCCTGAACCCTTACACACACACACACACACCACTGTAAAGAGAAGAAAAGACAAAGTAAAATTCAGATAGAAAGAGAACTAAAATTTTTGGTTCAGTGATTTTGTAGACCTGCGACCCTCTTGACATCTGTGCTTCGCAGCACTGCTGGTTAATTGTTTCATGCATTTCTATTTCATGCTACATTTGGCAAATGATGTACAGAACCAACCACTTCCTGTTATGCGTAGTAAATCGTATCACTAGAATTCTTATCTATACGATGAAGAGAGTGGCCAGAGATGGACTGGTGACTAAGCATAGTGATTGCCAGATATAATCCTTCACTGAAAACTGTAGAGCGGAAAATTGCCATGTGGGAGCGACAGAACCTGTATTGATATGGTCCCAAAGGCACAAAACTCTGTACGTCAGTTTGTGGTGTAGGATGTTTCTCTTCATTTTGAATCAGATGGATTGAAAATAATTCGGTTTCCAGCATGTCAAACTAGTAAAAGTTGTCCTATTGGGAAATAGCGGGGTTGATCTTTTCTGCTTTATCTTAATTGTTCTTGGACAATGAGCTTCAAGACACTTAATCATTGGGTCTCATAGTCTTTTATCTGTCCTTTATCATTGTGTAGGTGCGAGCAGTGGACCTTGAAAATGTTTTGTCGCAAGAGGCATATATGCTTTTCTATGCAAGGTACGTTGTTTCACAAATATACTCTTCCGCATTGTCTTTCATTTCACCATTTTTATCCTAAAATTCATCAAATCCCTAATCAGGTGCTCCCCACGTGCGCCAAGACTGATAAGAAGTTCGATCATTCCTCGTGATACCAGAAAAGCCAAAACCCCATCTCTTAAATTTAAATCTCATGCAGCGGAATGGGATGTTTCAGTGCGTACGAAACCGTGCAACCATCGCTCTCACCAGAGTCATCATCCCACTAGATCAAAATCAGAAGATGATATTTCGAGCTCTTCAAGTGAGTCTACTTCCTCTTTCTTCTCTGAGGTTGCATCTCACAGCACAGAGAGCAGTCGTTCGGAATCTTCAAGCACAAACGACTCGTTCGATCAAATACTAGGTGAAACAGGGAATTTTTGGAATAACACACCATCACCGTCATCCTCACCATTCACCCTGCATTCGAGGCACTCACCGCTTGGCGATTTGGACCGATACTCTTCAGATGCGGAGACAGGTAGCTCTTGTTCTATCATCATATAAAAGGGATAGATTCTTTTTTGTGCAGCAACAGCTTAAATAAGGAGTGCAGAGAGTTAGCTGATATAGCAGTAGTTGTAGACGATATGGCTCCAATAGATTAGGAAACAATATAGCTCTCGCAACGAAGCTGAAAAGTGTATATTTAAGAACATGTGTTAGTTGTTTACTGAGTGGGGAATAATGAGTTTGAGGGGTTGGTGGCATGGAGGAAATTCCCTGATTTGTATGTATTGCATTGCTCCTCAGGCTGAAAATGAGCCCTCATTTTGTGACTCTCATCCCCTTTATACACACATACATACAGCTTATATATACATATATATATAATATTGTTCATATCATTTTTGTCTCAATGGATTTATTGCAAAGTGTTGGTCTATTCTTAGTTTGTTATGTTTATCAGGTGCATAAGGTACAGTCTCTGATGGGAACATCTCACCCTACATCAGATTTGACCAATCAAGCTAATTTCACAGCGAGAGATCTTTAGTGCAATTTAAGAAAAATAATAAATTATATGACAAGTGCAGTAATATGATTGATTTGATACTGTGAATTTCGGATTTTCTCACTTGAATATTATATGAATGGGTTTTGAAGTCGAACAACAGGTTGTTAGATTATAATTGATTATCGCAATCAGAAAGTCATCTTGGAAATGGACTCTAGTGAAAATGATTCTTGATTTTTATCGAAAACTCAACCCAAAACTTTCATCCACCTAATCAGCAAACTACTTGGAAGATTCCGTTTGCCGACGGGGTAGCAATCCTTATCGCCCAACTCCAACTCCATGGCCGCATCACTCAAATTACAACAGTTTAGTCCATCTCCAATCTTCTCAACTTATACTTTTTAAATATTGCTCCTATTTTTATTCCATGCTTTGAAATGTTATGTTCGGATTTTAATTCCATAAGGAAAAACTACTACAACTACAATTACAAGTACAAGTTGTTGGGGTAAGAGTTATTGGGATAAGAGGGTCGTGTCTTGTTCTTTTCCTTCTTGGGCCCCACACCGAATCCCCAAAATTCCTCTCTTCTTATCCAATTACATTATAAAATTAAAAAACAAATACATTTTTTTTATCCAATTATTATATACATATATTAAATATAAATCCTTAATTGTAAATGCACCATAATAATATGAAGGATAAATTATTGTTTCATTCTTAAAATTTGATATAATTACAAATATTATATTTTTTATTGTATGAAAAAATTATAAATATTCTCTCGAATAAAAATTAATTCTATAATTTCTAGACGATAAGGTGAAAATTATTACTACAGCCTTACGGTTGATCTTTTTTAAATTTTAAAATAATATAAAAAAATTTATAATATAAAAGAGTATTTAGTCTATGTCTTAAAAATTAGATAAACTTTTTTAAAAAATTAATAGAATAAACTCGTCGTTAAACAAAATAAAAAATAAAAAATATATTTATAATTTTTGAAATGTATTTACAAGTATGTTGAAGTTTAGAGAGGCAGTGTAATATCTATTCATCGTAGTCATCATTCTAATAAATGGAAAAAAACAACCAAAAGTGGGTCCCACTGAGACAAAGCAAAGTACAAGTTGTGTTGTGGGATGAGAGCGATCGATAGGAGTGGACAGGCAACTAAGGGTCAAGCTTCGCACCACCCTCCCTCGTCTCACCAAATCATTACCCTTTTATTTCATTATTTTTTTTATAAATCTAACCGACTTTCTTAAAATTTAATATTTTTTTTATTATTTAAAAATTATAAATATTTTATGATATTCGATAAGATTATGCTATTTTTGAACGAGGGTTTAAAACTTTCAACTTTATTAATTTATCATTTTTTTTTGTAAAAATAATAATAATAAATAAATAAATTAGACGAAGTGGTATGCAAATATTATAAAAGAATCACTTAGTTTATAAAAAATTTTAAAAAATAAGTAAAATTATAATTTATCGTCAATAAAGACATTTTAATTGTTCACCACAAAATGAATTGAATATATTTGGTATTTAAATAAAATAAAATATAATTACACTTGTCTTGTTTGAACTTTAATATAATTACACGTAGGCTTTATATGATTTTCTAACACCTTGAATGTTTGTTTATGTTAATGAAATCTATTTATGCTCGTGACTGTCTTATTACTAACTTGTTGTAAATCATATAATTTTTTTTTCTAATCAAACTGCCCTTGTAAGAGTGAGAATGTATTTTATCACAAGCATTAAGGTGCGAGCATTAGTAAAATAATTTGTTTGATCCGTAATAAGTTAGTAATAAATCATTTCAGAGTAAATATAAAATTTTATTTATTTATTATTAATAGTAATAATTTTTAGATTAAATTGGTGAATCTAAATTAATGTTGATAAATTTAATAAATTTTTAAATAAAAATAAATGTCAGAGTATTAAATATAAATTATTAAATTATATTAATACTTAATTACATTAAATAATAGTATAATTATTTCATAAAACAAAAAATTACTACAAAATCTGAAATTAAAAAAAAAATGGAATCCAAATAAAAACAAGAGGAGAGATAAGGTGAGAAAGTGGTGAGTGAAAGATAATACATCGGGTAGCGAGCACGTCAGATCAGATCAGACCCGTCCCATCCATCCATCCATCCATTATGATGGCTGCTGCTGCTGCTGGTGCATTAATCCCCAGCCACGTTCTCCACTGCACACCTCTTATCCCACTTTTCATCCTACCTATTGCCACCCTCAGATCTCACTATTTACTTCTCTGCACCAAACAGTTGCAGATAAGGCAGCGCACACCCGCAGCACTCGATTATTTATCACCCTCAACTACTCACCAATTTAAAACAAAATAAACATTTAAAATTATTATAATTATACATATTTATTTATTTTATAAAAAAATATAAATGTTATTTTTAAATTAATAAAAATCTAATAAACACTCCACCGTATCGCATCAGTGAGGTACTTACTAAACAATCATTATTTTCAAGAATGATTTTTATTTTTAAATAATAACAAAATGTATAATTACAATAAATTTCATAAAAACTTATTATAATTTACTCTTTTTTTTTCCAGAAATTAAAGCTTAGTCGATCTTATATTAAAAATAATAACAAAATGTATAATTACAATAAATTTCATAAAAACTTATTATAATTTACTCTTTTTTTTTCCAGAAATTAAAGCTTAGTCGATCTTATATTAAATACACTTTTTATTATATAATAAACAAAATTATTCTTTTTAAAAAAAATTGTGCATTAAATCAAATAATGTAAGTCAAATAGGTCATGAGAATAAAAAACTTGAGATTGTAAAAAATACTAGGATAATAGAAATTGTGCTTTGGGCATGGAGAATTGTTATTATAGATTTCTACCTGTTATAAAATAAATAATATAATATATTTATACTTAATGTGTATATATTAATTTGAATAACAAATGCAACATGATTCAAGATAAAAAATTCAATCTACAAAGAAAAATTATTACACTTACACCCTCAGGAGGTGAAACTGTAATTTAACAAAATAGAAAGAATATTTGTATAATTTAATTTAATTTAATTTCAGAAAGTTAGTATAATTACCTTAGATTTAATATCTCTCATTTAAAAATAAAATTTTACAAGCACACCCTTTACGATAAATCACGACCATGGGTGTGCATGTAATTTTACAAATGAATTGTATAATTAGATTTAATACCTTGGAGGACGTGACATACCCAATTTCTTTATTATTCTCTTTAAAATTTTTACTATATAATAAATATAGTAAACTCGACATATAATTAATTTTAATTTAATAAGAACTCTATAAAAACTAAATATTTAATTATTTGCTAAGATCTTATGAGCATATTAAATTAAGCTATCATATTCTAAGTAAATAAAATACTACAACATAAACTAAGATTTAAAACAAATAATATAAAAATAAGAAAAGAATTATGGGAATTTAGAATTGTAGGAAAAATTAAATTAAATTAATCCAATAACACCACGAACAAAACATACTATGTGTAAAGCAGTGTAAACACAGTGACAAATCTCCTCCAACGTGCACTACTTCATCATCACAGCACCGTGCCGGAAATTTTTGAGTATACGTCAGAATTGGATCAGTAAGGCGGCGGCGGCTGCCTGGCGGTTGGTGCCCAGATAACATCGGGAGGCTGGTAGCTGTAAATATGAGCACCGCCGCTATCTGCGCCGGGAAAAGGATGCG
>NC_026147.1:20658004-20667243 GCF_000512975.1 Sesamum indicum
TGTGGGGGGTGGAGAACATGGTGAGGGGGGTGGGGGTGGGATGATCCTCTTTCATGCATTTCCTTTTCATTTTCTTGAATTGTTTATCCTTATTTTGTGTTTGTTTATGGTAAGGTAGATATGGATGATTGGGTGTATCTATTTCCAAGCAATAAAATATAGATGGATTGAGAGATGAGGACAGCTGGTTTGGGTTTGGGATTTGGGGCTCTCTCTGTCTCTACATGGATTTTTATCGTATTTTTATATTATATATTATTAGAAAAAATCTTATTTAATTTGAATTTGTCTACTCAAATTATTTATACAGTAAATATGATATATTTATCGTATACTTAAATTTTTTTTCAATTCTAATTTATTAAATTATTCATTAAATTGTTCAAGATTGATTATTCTGTATTTAAATGTTTTAATGAATTGAGCAGTACATTGACTATAATTCATCAATGTATCTATATAACTAAGAACAATGAAATAAAGTATAATAAATTCCTACAAAAGTGAATCAAATACTTACACATTTAGTGTGACTCAAACACTCATAACCAATAGACTAAAATATTATTGATCGTTCAAATGGACTTTGGTACGTACAAGTACAATTAGAATGTGTCCAAATGAATGCTTAAGGTTATGTTTGGTTATATGAATTTGGAATTACACAAAGGATTTGAAAATGAATTTAAAATTTATTAATATTTAATAAAAATACTTTAAATTTATAATAAATTGTTTTGAAATATTTTAAATTTTAAATTAATCCATCATTACAAATTTAAAATTCATATATTGAAAAATATAAGTTTAATCTTAGTGTGTTGATGAAATTATAGTGATCAAATTGGACAGACTTTTAAAGAATTTTAACAAAAGAAATACTTACATAAGTGGGTGTGATCAATTTCTTTTAAATATTTCATGATATGAACATTCTCATCCATAATTATTTAATTATCTACTGAATCCGCCACACAATATATTACATTTATTATTACATATAATAATCATAATAAATAAATAAATAAAAAGTGAATGGGGAAAAGTGAAGATACAGTGGGAGTAGAAGGGGTTGGAAGAGGTGGGAAAACTTGGAAGGAAAGTTTACTAAAATGTTCCGACGACTTCTTTAAAATATCTTACATTTTTATTTATTTATTTTATAATTAATTCGACATTTAAGGCTTTTCTTTTTAAACAATAAAACCAATAATAATTTAATATTGTCTTTTTAATTGTAAAAACTGAACATTATCATATCTATAATATAATATATATAAATTCGAATCTTAATCAAGATATTTGACGGGTAAAATATACGTCATAAATTAGTTCTTGATGTAGTACTTGTACGTGTTTGTTATAATGACTACAAATTGTCGCAGGTTTAGGTGCAATTCTCCACGACGAGTTCATACAATATCGTCTCTACTTTTTTATTTATATAACAAAACATATTTATTTTTGTGTGCAGAGTAAAATGGTTAAAGATTTGATCGGATTAACAATTTTTGTTGTGTGTTTGTCCCAACAGTACGATAAAACTATCAAGTCATATCACCTTATATATTACTACCATGTTCCCATTTTTTATAATAATCATAAATATGGATTAATTGGAGTCTTGATCATTTCTTATCATACTTTGTAAGCGACCCCTGAAATGGTAATTTATAACTATTTTGACGAGCGATTCATGATATTTTTAAAAATATATTGTAGATAAATTGCGAAGACACCTTTGAGTAAGGTCAAAATTCACAATCGTTCCATATTTTTTAAAACTATAGGTACCAGTTTTTGAAGGGGTGTTATTACATTATAATTTAAGGGGTGTTTGTGTAAGATTTTGCTTTTAAGTACGAATATTATTATTATAAATATAAATATATGATAAAAGATTGTAAAAAATAAAATAACCTTGTTTCGAGAAGTTATTATGGCGGCGAGGAGAGTGAGTTTGCTTTTGTAGTGGGATTGACAAATCGACAACGCGGCTAATGCCGTTGCCATCACGGGGAATACGGCCTTCCTCTATAATCATTATCCCGAGGATAAAATGGATGGAAAAATAACAGTTTGGTCCCTCAATTATATGCATACTTATATTTTGCCCCTTCAATTTTAAAAAGTACATCTAAGTAGACTTTTTTCTTAGTATTGACGTTGGCATAAATAACTTTGGCTTAATTTACTAGTTATAATATTAATTATATTATTGATCCATGCATTGAAAAAGTTGACATATGGTTTGTCCAAAATTACATAATTGTCCTTTCTATTTGAATTAAAATGAAGGAATATATATATATATATATCTTATAAATTTATATTGAATCATGAAGCTTTTTACTCCAAAATTATATATGTTTTTATTAAGTTGAGCGAGCCGTGCTTGTTTAATATTTTAATTCCAATAATTTTTTAAAGTAATTGAAAAGTGGGATAAATAAAAACAAAAATTATACATATGGTTGGTGTTTACCTGGTGTAATTTAATTATATCTAAATTATGTTTAGCACCTTATATTTTCTTATCGTTATTCTAAATCATTAAAAATATATAAAAAAAATCTTAAAATAAGATTAAAATTCAACTGTTGTTTTTGACATTCATTAGGTATAACTATAAAATTTTAAATAATAGAGGGGTATTTTTATAATTGGACCTAACATCAATTAAGGTATATATTAATAAATTCAATAATTTATTAACATATTTAAAAAATAAGTGGAATAAAATGGAAATATATATTGATGTATGTGGTACGTATAATTTAAGGGGACAAAAAAGTGTATTGTTATAGTTGGAGTGGGTAAAATGTAGGAAATGAAATAATTGAGGGGCAAAAGTGTGAAAAAGGAAATAGGAATTAATGGTCTGGGGCAAAAGTCGCATGTGTATATGTATCTTTCGGTGTCGCATTTAATGATTCAGTATGCGGTCGTCTGTCTGCAATTTGCGGTTGGCGTCGGTATCGGTTGCAGAAATTCAAATCTCCGCCCACTTTCTTTGACAAGACAAGACGACTTGCGACCCTCACGCTCACCCACCACCACTGCCAATACCCATAACATGCACTCTTCCACAGACCACTACCTCTTTCTAAAAATTTTGAGTCATAAACATTTAATTTTTATGATTATAATTAAAATATTATTATATATACATTTGAAAATATAAATATAAATTTTATTTGATCTATAAATATTAGTTATAAATATAAAATAGATATTAATATATTGATCTGATTGTAATAATTATTACATTGTAAAATTTTGATTAAGAAACAAGGTTTAATTATTTTTTATTATGAAAAAAAATATAAAATATATTTTAAATCATTCATATAAATTAATGATGGGAGTTACGGACACACCAATTTTTTTTTTTGAATTTTCGAGTTGGAGTAGTGGACATCCAATTTTTTCTTTTTTTTAATTATATAAACTATATTTATTTCTTATACTTTTTTATAGTTTTAATTTACAAATTTTAATTAATAATAACTTTAATTTATTCTATAATATTTAATAGATAATTAATAATTTACTAATTATAAATAAATAATAATTATATTTATTATTTCTTCTTAAAATTATTTATTTTAATAATATATTAACTATAGTTAATAATAACTTAAAAAATTTATTAGTAAAAACGATAAGGTTAGCTGTTACAAATATTATGATAATTACATACAAATATTAAGAATGACCGTCTGACTCGTAATTGCGTCGGTGGTATTGGCATCGAGGTCTTTTTATTTCCCCAACCACATTTATGTGTTGGCTCATTTTGTTCATTATCATCATCATCGGCATTAATATGCAATGACTTGATGTTGTTTCAAAACTAGAAGCCACATGATCACGATATGCACTAAATAAGAAAAATAAAATTGGTGAAATGTTATATTTTGGCGCATATGGTTGATTAATGTCAAGGCCAAGATCAAGATCAACATGTGCAAAATAAGATTTTGCATGGCCTGTCATGTATGAAGAGGCCTAGGCGATCCTAAGAAAAAAAAACGAGAGGTCTATAACATTATAGGAGGCCCAAGAGGACCTAGCATGCGGCCCTGGCTAGTGTTCCACAAAAAAAAAAAAAAAAAAAAAAATTGACAAAGGCAGGAGGTCTAGAACATCCCCAAACTTTAACCATAATCAAAGTCCGCAAAAATATTCGGTGCAAAAGGTCCACACACGTGACAACTTGCTTTCCCACGTGGCACCTCATCAGTTCAGAAGTCAGCAGTCATCCTGGAACCACATAAGCCCTACAAGGATGACATCCCTAACAGTTGGGATTTCTTGCAGACGAGGGAGGTTCCCCCAAAGCCTTGAACTCCTTGGCGACTAGACTACCTAGCGGTTAAGAGTGCTCGCTGATGATAGGTTTCCTCCAACTTGAAAATAAGCATTTAAAAACACACCTAACAAAAGATAAAGGTAGATCATGGCTCATTCAAATGGCTCTTATCCATTTCTCCTCGAAAATGAAGAAATGTGCAGAACACCATCATAGGGGGACACCCCTTATAAATACATGTTTACTCCTCCATACGGGAGATACCTTCCTGATATCTTTCTCACTCTCTGGACACCCCCCACGTTCCTTACACCTCTCTTACTCTCAAGACACTCTCTAAACAGTCTTTAAGCACTGTACAAGCACATTATCACGTGTTCTTACGCTTTGCATCGACTTTTATTCACTATATCGATTCTTAATCACATTTATTTACTTGCTTTATTCAACTTCAAATCTAATACTAACTTGAGCATCGGAGTGCTAATGCCTTTTTTGCAGTCTCATCTTTAGAATTTGCATTTGCTTCAGCCCAAAGCTTGAACGATTTTCTAAATCTATTAGACCCCTGTGTTTTTTGAATGCATCAGAGCTGATTGAAACCAATCATCTTGTTGTGACTGTTGAGGCACATAGTAATATTGAGGTGTATACGTTGTAGAAGAACCAACTATATCCACCCTAACATTATCATGTTCAATTGAATTAGTAGACATTCAACTACAACTTCTACTCTTTTTGTGGGACGTGGACGGAGTATTTTTATTTATTGGTGGATTTTCTTTTGAATGCATGAAGAACTTACAGATATTATCTAATGTGGTATCATATCTATCCGGTAACCTATTGAGATTTTCGATATTTGTTGGTCTAGGTTGAGGACTTAGACGAAAGGAGTGTATCTATTGAGCCTGAAATATATAGAAAATATAAATTTTAATATAAATAAAATATTTTATATTATATAACATACCACAATGTCCATCATGCATGCATCTCCAAGTTGGTACCCACTTTCGACACGCATATTAGTAGATGACGAAACAAAACGACGTGTTATGTTGTTGTACCATTTCCAATATCCACGTTCTGTATGTCTTCCGTTAAAAATGGGTGGTCTACGCGCAATCGTGTCATGTCGTCTCTGCTATCTACTGAATACCTGTGTCCGTATGCGTTTTATGGGAGATCTAATGCAGGCTTGTCCCGAGAATATAACATTTCGGAATATTTTGTCTCATTCCAATCATTGCTCGTAAAAATTAAAAAAAAAAAGATGGTCCGCAACTCGCATTATTAATATTTTATGAATTATTTAAAATATATTTTTATAATTTCCTTTTTATATAATAAAAAATAAATAAGCCTTAAGAAACATGTTAGTGGCAAAAGAGGAATTTTGTCAAATGAAGAATGTCCAAGTATTAAATTTAGAATGTTGAAAATTACCAATGTACCCTTTTATGACGAATACCAACCACTCAATGCACCATCGTCTTTAAATTCATCACTTATATTATAATTATTGGGAAAATGGGGTTAAGTAATAACTTTATGAGTGACATTAAAAGACATAAATAATGTAACGACATAATTTGAGACTTAATTCAAGTGTGTCAGTAATTTAATTAATTTTTTTGTTGCATGTTTTATGCCATTTACAATGTACACATCACGTATGTAATTACAATGGGGGATGGATAGACGTTGTTGACATTAGATGAAAGAGTAAGTCAAAAAGGCAAGTTCGTTTTCTTCTTTTGGACAGTTAAAGGAAGAGTTGGTGTCCGATTCCGACAAAAGGTTAACTGCACCTGCCTCTCCTACCCTTTCACCTAATTCATCACAACTTGACACCATCGCCTCATAAATTCCACACAAAAGTTGGACTTTTCTTGACTTCACTATTTCATCTTAAAAATGCATTTTATTGAGAAGAGCAAGTTCTGAAAATCAATGTGAGTCCATAATACAATGGTGTTATAGTAAGATTCTATCAGGATAAAAATCTGTATGTGAGTGTCCGACGTAAGAATAGTTAAAAAAGACTACACGGTGGGAGGGATAAGAAAGAAGAAAGAGGTCTGTTCATCTTCAATTTTTGAAACAGTAATTCAAGTGAAAACATATTCATTTACACGTAATTTTATTGAAAATATACTGATTTGACACCACAATTCAATGTAACACACAATTTCATTAACTAATCGAAACATACTTTTATTTCCACATAAACATCCATATGAAAATTAAAAACACATATTTTTAAATGAAAAAACAGACAGTAAGGTTTGCATTGGTGGATGAAGGATTATTGTACTTGATTATAGAGTATATAGTATCCCTCATCCTATGATATTTTTCAAGGATGAGATTTGACAGAGAAATTGAAACTTGGAAGGGAGATTAGGGTTTCCAAATTCAATTTTGAAGTAGTAATAAATGAAGTGGAAGTTAGTTAAAAGAATTGAATGAGAGGGTGGGTGGCACGCACCTACACTTTCAACTTGTGGTTGGATACATAAATTAGGCTAATTTTTCAATCCAATCTGATGGTTGTGATTTCTAGTTGACCTTGTTCAAGTCCAGGACAAGTTTGGCTGCTTTTCGGATTTTGTCTTTTCAATATCTCATAATTTTTGCCTTTTAAAATCTATAATATTCTGATATATTATTTGAGTTTTTGATGATATTCATTTTACAAATTCTATACTAAAACTTGAGATTTTATAAACTCAAACGTATTTTTTAAATGATATAAAAAATTTGGCACCTACATGCATAATCTTTCAAGAAATAAAATTAGGATAATTTGCGATTACCTTACTAGATTTTGGTATAATTATAAATGCCTCTTCATTATTTAAAAAAATACAAATATTTTTTAATTTTTACGTCCGTCTAACAACAAGCTCATTTCATTAACCCCGTTAGATTTTCATCCAATTTTATGGTGAACTAACCAAATTTTTCTTTCAAATTATGAATTATAATTTTATATATGTTTTTAAAGAATTAAAATTATTGTATGGTCTAATATTCCATATGAATTATTTGTTTTACCCATCTCTCTTTTTTTTTTTTTATAATTTTTTAATTTCTTTTTTATTTTTATTTTTAAAATTTCAGCAAAAATAAAATAGTAATGTTTATCTCACCAATAATTATTTTTATTTGAGAAGAGTATTTGTAATTTTTTAAATAATGAAAAGTATTTATAATTATACTAAATCTCAAAGGGTAACTGTAATTTGCCCAATAAAATTATATAGATAATACATATTTCACCATCAGGTGCAGTTTTTTACAGTTTAAAACAATGTTTGTCACTGTTTGACATCTCATCTCATATAGATGAAAAACAATAAATCAAGTAGTGTTGTTAAGAGGAAGAGGAAGATTTTATAGGATGTATTTGAATGATATAAAAGGGGTAAAATGCAATTTACTCTGTGTTAACAAAATAAACAAAAAAAAGTATGAGCAAAAAATAGCAATTACCTTCTTGTAATTATAAAAAATGGAGCAAAAAGTCGCCCACATGAATTAATGTGTTTCACGCACAAATTACATTTATAACCTTATTTATAAACATTGAATTTGATTTGAATTTAAGGTCAAAATTTAACTAATCGATCAATGGTGTGAATTTTACTTTCTTCTAATGAAAGGTTTAAAATTTTTAAATTTATAAATTAAAATTAAAATTATATATCTTTTTTGATAAAAAAAATAAATTATATATATGTGATATATTTATATATACATATATATATATATATATATAAATGTGTATCTTTATGCATATAAAATTATATATATACACAAATATATAGATGTCAATGGCGGAGGTTGTGCCGACGTGAGAGGGGGAGGGGGAGGGGGTGAGGTGGTGGCGGCTGGATCGATAGGTGCAGGTGGAAAACTAGGGGGAGGGGGTTGGGGAGGAGGGTGGCGGGGCTAGGCAAGGGGCAGATCTAGGCAATGTGGTTGGCATGGGGAGGAGGGCGATGAGGCTCAGCTCGGGGAGGACGCCAAGCTGGAGAGGGGGCAATGGCCGGCGCAACGAGGATGTGTGGAGGGGAAGTGGTCGGCGATCGAAGATGGGAGTGTATAATGTATATGTATGTGTATATATTATATATATATATATATATGTATATTAATATATCTAATATATAAAATAATATTTTATTGAGCAAACTCTTTTCCAGATGTAAAGACAGCGCGTGCAATGCACTGCTGCATGTAGGAGGATTTTTGCTCCATTTATAGAAATACAGGGGATAAATTGCTACTTTTTGTTTCACAAAGGGATATTTGCACATTTATGTTAACACAAGGGGTGGATTGCATTTCTCCCGATATAAAAGTGTAATGGTAGTGTACATGATGAGGCATCAACCTTCAGATATAAGAAAACAGAGTTGAAAGAAAGACGTGTCGCAAGCATCTCCGATGAAGATCTAACTCGATAACCATAGACTACGCCGCAGGTCAAAATCCAAAGAAGTAGAGGAAATGAAAATATAAACAGGGAAAACCATGTCTACTTTCAAATGCGAGCAACATAAGAATTAGCCTGAGTAACGTATCTCACCCACCGATAGGGGTTGGAACTTTTGGTCTTCTTTGCTATCTGTAGATACTTCACCTGCATCAACACATGATATTGGTTACACTAATCCGAAAATACAAAAATTAGCAACTAGCTTTTCTTTATAAGGTGTGGTGCAACCCTCCACATCATAACTTCAAATGGAAAGTTGAAATGACAAACAGATTTAACCATGTTTGGTAAAAGACATTTGATGAATCAAGTAGTTTCAGAAAATACGTTTCATTTTATGGCTGAGGTTGGCTTTCCTATTTTCAGAGTTTGGGTTTCATAGTATGAACCGGTTGTACAGATAAGCAGCGACAA
>NC_026147.1:20667253-20673459 GCF_000512975.1 Sesamum indicum
TTAGGTTTTAAGGCAGATAAAAGAACGACAGAATTACCTGCAGCCTTGAAGGATTATACATAGGTATTGTGAAGGTCATACTCACAGGACCAGCTTCTTTAGTTATATTACCTGTTTTGCCAAAAACCAAAATTATGGGGAAAGATTCACAGGCAAAATACTTGGAACTTAAAGATAAAATGTTCAACTATATTTTTACCATGGAACTCCTGTGAAAAATTTAACTTTGCACGTAGAGTGTGTTCAGATCCCCCGACAATCTGTCAAACATGAGCACTTATTAGAAAACTGTTTCCTAAGATACCAGTAACAATATAAGATAAACATCAAAACTTAATTCAAAGGCTATTTATTCAGCAGAGCAGAGTAGCATGAGACGTTGCCTTCTTCAAATTCCATTCGAGTCTCCTTTGTGATTCCTTAAAATCAGCAGTCTGTCCAGCTATTCCAGGTTCCATGTCAAAATTGACTCTGAAATACAATTGAAAGAAAACAAATTGTTCGGTATTTCACAAGCAATAAAGAGGTGAAATTATGCGAACCAGCAAAAGACAAATGCTCTCCAACTTCCTAAGGGGAGGAAATATCCAGTAACAGGTGTCAACATGTTATCAACAGATCCAATTCATTATTATTGACTTCTAGTCTTTCATAACTTCTGAGATTTTACAGAACATATTCCCATGCATCTGGAAAGTAGTAAATATAACACTCGCTAAATCTCCTTAGAATCTCCTTAGAGAAAATCTTTTTGTGGCATCAAACATCTGGACAGCAATCCTTACAGAAACCGAATGTGAACTTTATTTAGACCTCTGAAAGCCAAATGGCATCTCAATATCTTTGATGTAAACAAGATTTAAGAATTAATTCAAGGCGGTTTTGACGCAAAATTCAGCCTTGTTGAGATATTTCAAAATACAAAGCTCGAAACCTGGATTACTTTCTAGCCATTTGTGTCAGGGTTGATTCGTACTCTGAAAAGATTTTCCTAACTACAGAAATCTTGAATTTGCTAGTTCAACAGATACTAAGAAATGCTTTATTGCTTTATAGATATCAACAGTGCAGTGGTATACTTTAGCTTCCACTAGCAGTTTGAGATGCCGCAAGTGCAAAAGCTTTGCAATTCTTTTATGTACTAGACTAAAAAGTTGATCATTGAGGTGCAAAGTATTAAGCTATCTACATGAAAAAAATTATAACTAGGACCAAATGCTAAAAGAAGCACCAAAACATGCACAGAGCAGTTCACCTGGTTGTACATGTTGGCAATGGCATCTCTACCAGAATTGTGTTAGCTGTGATGCTTGAAGGAAACTCCGCACGGATTTTCAGAATCACTTCGGCCTAAGATGGCAAGAGAAAAGAAAACTTGAGACAATAGAGCCACGCTTCAATTATACAAGTACTTTCTATGTTCAGCACCTACAGCAGTTGCTACTAGAAATGAGAACCAAAGCAAGAATCCTGGAATACAGGGTGGCTTATTGCTATAGAATACAAACAACTGAAAGCCAATACAGCTGATAATTAAATTAGAACAGCTTTAACAACCCAAAAATGTCTTAGTGGCCAAAAGACACTATATACCTTGAGGGACCCCGCTTCTTCGATTAAGGCGTTAATAGAAAACGGGGGCTTGAATTCCTGGGTAATGCGATAATTCATGACAGGAAATTCCCCATCTGGTGGTACCTAATAAATAAACAAACGATTAAGACACAGCATTTTAATAGGAAAAAAGGAACATGTCGGAAGACCACATAGATAGAAAGCTTGTAAACCATCCTCAGCACTCACCAGACTTAGTGTTCTGTCAACATCAAAATTATCCATATGTACAGATTCATGAAAATTGCAATCATCCAAAATTACTGGTCCTGTCCCTGAAGAACCACCAAAGCCTGCAAAGAAAGCAAATTTGGTGAAGATGCAGGCTTCGATAACTCTTGCAGAGTTGTGAGTCCCTAGTTTAAGAAAGTTGACCTCCTAAAATTTCAGGTATCTCATTCAAGATAGAGTTAACGCATCCAAACATGGTTAACAAAATCATGTAATTAATAAAACAAGATCAGGTATAGCAAGATTAGAGAAACAATGAGAATACCATAACTTGATACCCCACTTCTTCCAATGTATAGATCATCATTGAGAGCTAATCTGATTTCTGGATTTCCTGTTAGATAACTCTTCATTTGAATGGTGCCATCAATTTCAGAAGTCAATACATATCCCTGTTCAGCATAAATTCAATCTTTGAACAACATAATAAATTAAAAAATATTCATAAAAACAGATGCAGGAATTCTATAAAATGTTATTAAATATAGAAAGATAAGAAGCATAAAATTAGCCTCTACTGTTTCCTCTTTCCCGGTAGTCTAGGAGCTCAACTTCCAATGACAAATAACAATATTCACCTCCAGATTCATATCTGGATTTGCTCTGAAGATGGGAAGAATGTTAATATAATTTCCAAAGGAAATTCAATTATCATATCCATTAGCAGTCAAAGACTGAAGTATGTTGCATTTAAGCTGGTTTTCTTCATATTTAATCTTGAGATTTGCCCAGCCTAAGAAATCAGACTAGGGTGCAAATGAAGGCTACCATAACAACCCAGAGAAATGAGCATAGGTACTAGAATGAAATGATCACTTACACTAGAGCTAAAGGTGACACTTATTTTCTCAATTATATCAACAAAGATTTCCTCCCTCTTCCGACCCCCAGGTTCATGTGCCACAACAGATTTTGTAACAGCTGTTCCAGGCATTCGTTTGTTTCCTTGCTGCATGCAAAAATTTTCAGCATCAGGATAGCGCATACTTGAATCAGGCCAGGTCAGAATGCATACTAAAGCAAAACTAAGAGAGACTTAACTAGCAATGAAGTTTATTAGTACGGTGAGTGTACTTATTGAATAACACATTACCATAAATAAGGCTGCAGGACCAAGAGGTGGCAAGCGTGCAGCATCAACCACAATTGGTTCATTGAATACGTAAGACTTCAAGACTTCAGTAGATGTTGTTTGAACGTATCCAAAATCCTGCAATTGGAAAATTATGTACCACATAACCCTCCCAGAAAATAGTAGAAGAGCATCTGCGATGTTATGCATGCACAAGAAATCATCAAAGCATGATCATGAGATGTTCTGTAAAAGTTCAGATGGGATGTGAAAAATGAATAACATGAAATTCCATTGTGATACAGGCGCATAGGGAACTATTTTATGTGTCATTGATATATAATTATAAGCAAAATCAGAGAAGAACAGTTACATAAATGCCTATCCATTACGGAAAGAAGAAAACAAGAATAATGCTACTAGGCTATAAAGATCCACATCACATTATGCTTGGGACAAATGCTATATCACACTACTGCATAATTTCAAACATACTTACTATAACTTCATCCAGCAGCTCATACACAAGCACAAAATTTTTCCGTAGTGATTCTTCACTAAGCAGACCAAGGTAATCTTTGATGACGCGTGCAATTCTCTGTAAAAGCTCCAAGGCTAGGGAAGGGGACAAGTTGATCCTCGTGGTTGCAACAAAAAGCAGGCCAACAACCTTCACGTGAAAGTAGTTGACGCCATCGAGATTCTGTTGACATGTCAAATAAAATAAAGTTAGTATCAGATGCTCACATTACTCTCATGAGGTAGAATGTGAGCCAATTTTAGGTAAAATGTGAAGAATGGGAGTGATAATTCTTGTCTATTGTATAGCATTGCAGAAAGTAGACCACCAAGTTTGACATGTTAAACAAATTAGACGAAGCCAGATATGGCTTTATATGTATCAGGATAAAAGATGAATTTGAAATGATTAAATTTGATGTTTTCTTGTCTCTTCGTCTCAATGAGAGTGATGTTGAAATGAAAAGGTAGGTTTATATCTTAGGTTGTACACTTGTTGTCAATTGTTTTGTCATTATCTTCCGGTTGAATTGTAACGCTAGGTTATCTTCAAGGGTGGATCCAAGGTAACCTGACGTATAAATGCCTAGGTGGTTTTTACGCTCATTCAAATTAGCCTTATCATCATTAAATCGACAAATAAAAGTTACGAGAAGGAAAAATATTTCTGAAATACCCACAAAAACAGGTGGTGCTTCCTCTTTGCCATCTTCTTTCCAGAACTTTACTTTGCGGAAGAATATCTCTGCACTTCCTTTCTGTACATCACCACGATCTGCATGATTGCAATATTATACTCAGGCAAAATATAATCTTTAAACAAAAAGAAGAAACAAACTAGTTAAGAAAGAACCACAAATGACAGTAAAGCCTATGTCCCTAACAAATTTGAAGTCAATAGAGTTCACTGATCAATCTTGGAGCCAATTCTCATTCTTAAGAGTTTGAACAGGAACAAAATGAAAGCAAAACTAATTTAATACTGTAGAACGACTTAATATTACTCGATAACAAGAAAATTAGAGGGCATGCCCTTTAAAAATCCTAAAGTTTTCCAGGCATAAAAAATGTTCATGCTAATACCAAAACTCTTCAATCATAGATCCACTAACTGTGCCGCCACACCAATACCAGCATAAGTTGATAGATCTACAAATTGTGCGAAAAAACATTGAATTTCAAAATTGAACTGCTCCAGATTAGAAAATACAACTAAGGTCAGCTCCGCTCAGTAAAACGAATCTCACAAATCAAACAGATGAAATTGTTACCCAAGAAATAAAGATACAAATCAGAAAGCTGAAAATCAGAGACTAAATAGGCAGAACGAGAAGTGAAATCCTACAAAAGAAACAAAAAGAAAAATAGAAAGAATGCACAGAATTCTTCCACTTAAACAAAAACCGAGAAAATCTATAAAGTGGCGCAGAGAGAGTACGAAGGATAGGACTTACAGTCTCGGAAGACGATGTTGTCGCCTCTCTGTGAAAGAACGAAGAACTGAGAGATCATGATGATCAGCCACTGCTCACCTGCAGGTAGAATCTTGGATCGAGTATGAAGCAAATTCACAGATTTTCTTTAGAAGGAAAATTGCACTTCGCTCCTCCAAAAATCACATTTTACAATAATGAGTCTGACATAGAAATTATATATAAAATATCTAACCCAACTGAAATATAAGTAAAAGAAACAAATCGCTGACACTGGCAGATGGAATCTTACTTACGTAATATAATTAGAGTGCAATATCTCAATATTTATGTTGCAAATTTATAGAACACGATGAAAAACCTCTTATGTTGGATTGACGATTGCAAATTAATCTAATTTGTTTGGCAATTTCATGTTACAAAAAATTCGAATCCTATCTTAAAGTGAATATTGATCAGTTTCAGATTATCTTATTACAAAGTCATTCGATGTCTCTTTTTCAAAATTTTTCTCCAAATACAAAATGTCTTCAGCGAACTTTTTATATCATTTTTGAGAAATGTCGCATTAGTAAGAGAAATTTTGGTCCTCTCCAGAGACACGAGTGATGGGAATGGGGCCGGCACAGTTGCACGTTTTAGGCATTTTTTGCAGGATGGCTCTCGCAAACATTAAGCGTATTTTGTCTGGAGCACTAAAACAATCCAAAATGAGAACCCAAACAAAGCCGAGGACATGCTCTCCCTGTCGTTTATAAACCTCTGTATCCTTCATCATTTGTACCTTGCATTCTAATCTCAAGACTTGAGGGTACTCTTGCTCTGCCGCGCATCTGAATTGTAAACTTTGGACAGATTAATAGTTCTGGAGCTTACAAAGCTAACAATTTCATATACTCCACTAAACACATGGAGATAAGCAAGCACATGTGGTCGTCGTTGATTTTCGTCCTCATAACCAAGAAAGGTATATGAATATCATTAGGATGAGTGATCTAGGAATTCAGCATAACTTTGCACACCTGTGAAAACACAACATAGAAAACTTTTTTCATTTACAAATACTAAAAAAGTTTATAAACAAATGATATGATACACAAATCTCTCTCTCTCTCTCTCTCTCTCTCTCTCTCTCTCTCTCTCTCTCTCTTCCATTAAAGAAAACACTTAATGAGCAGTGGCTATACAAAGCCTAAAAGAAACTCCTTCCTGTAGCCACCGCTATCAGCGTTGTAAATCTTTGCTCCATACTTATTTTCAAAACACTAAACCTCTACAACACAGACTAATTAGATTCACAAACTTGGAGCAAGTCTGTCGGTAGGCCCTCCAATCAT
>NC_026147.1:20673476-20743216 GCF_000512975.1 Sesamum indicum
GAAAACAAGTGTCATTTGAATATACACGATTCAAATGGGATGGTCGGATTCAAGACTGTCAGAAATATGGTCTAAAATGTACTTCTGAATGTAAACATAACAGGAAAAAAGCATAGCATGACTCGTAACAAAATAAATAGGACTAATTACACCAAGAGCCCTTTTGAAAATGTGATTTTACTGCTGACCTTAGAAAATTACATAGAATTTCAATTTTATCCCTCATTCAATATTTTTAAGGGAAAAATTATATGTTATCCACATATACATATAAATTTCATTTATCCCTTAATAAACACAATCACATGTATTTCACTTAAATCAGAGGCAAAATTGAAAATTTATATAATTTTTTTTTGTTAGTATTAGCATTTTTCATCCAACATAAGGGCGCAAACAACGAACTTTTGGAGGTGGTAAAATAGTAATTTCAAAACTTCTTTGGAGGAAGAAACAGTCGAAGTAGACTTAACCCTGAATAGATATTTATATGTTCTAATAATGCAAGATATGTAACTCCACTTACTAGATGCAAAAGCGAATGTATGAAACACGATACAATACCTATGGCGAAGTGCTGCAAGGAGAACAATATTAAGTTTGCGCGCACTCAAATGGATGAAAACTTCCCTCAGCAAACTCATGCATCCGGAAACGCTCCAGAATTTCGAAGGGCCTGTGATACCATTGAATAGAAAATATGGTCCCATTCAATGAGATTGCCATTTCCACAAATTCATGGATAAGGAAAACTAAGCTTAGAATGCCCACATAAATATGAATACCGTATGTGGCCAAAGTTTTATGCATAATGGCCCACATCCGACTCAAATAACATTCAGATGACAACCAAAAGCACAAAGGTACAACAATGTAAAAGACGAGAGACCAAAGTTATTCCCAAGTAAATTAGAAAATTAATAGAACATACAAAATTGCTTCACGTGTGCGACATAATCTGCGCTGGTTTCCTTCCATAGCATCTAAAACATTTGAAGTCTCTGGGCCTGCAGCTCCGCCAGCCACAGTGGATGGGACTGATGAATTTGGAGTCCAGATCTGCATCCCATTAAAGGTTTGAATAACCCGCTATTCCTTTTAGAGGTCTAATAAACTAAACTATTACTGTAACCTTTATGGTGCTATCGATTCCACTAGTCGCAATGACACAATCATATGGATGGCACTGTACACAGTTGACCACTGTACAGGAAAGGGACAATCTCATTAGACAACCCAGACAGAGGAGCAAGACATCAAGATGGATATGATGCGCCAAATAAACTCAAGAAACAGGTAATGTAATGCACCCTAATACAGGGATGAAAACATAAACAGATTAAGCAATTTGTTGGTTACCACTGAATCAGAGATTCAGAACTAGGTTCAACGGTATTTTTGTAATTGAGATTTTCTCTCTCTCTCTCTCACTCTCTGGGGGTTTAGGAGGAACAGATTTAGAAGGCTACAAATCATGATGATGATTGCTGTTCTAACTTGACGCACTTCAAGATACTTTACACAACTCTTACAAAACAACCATTCTACTGAACTCACATCTATCCTGTTTGAGGTATAGAGATCTTCTGTGCCTATTATAAATAATCAAACTGAACCACAATACATCTCCTGGACCCATATGCTACACTAAGGGGACGCCTTACTAATTTATTTCTCCAAATTCTGCCCTTTCTATCTAGGCTGCTAAGTTTCTGTTGTTATCATATTGTTGACACAGTGCTTTTCGTACACAGAAGTGGGCAAGCTGAAGCAAACTTGATAATGCACGAGTAGACAGTCCCCTCCAGAGAGTTGGATCATATGTTACAGCTAATAGGGAGTTCACAGCGGTTAAAACAGTACATGATATAGCAGGCAGAGAAAACAAGCTTTCACATGCTCAAGTTGAAACAATCTGGCCCAGGGTTGAACTTGCATTAAGAATTTGGACTGAACCAACAGAGAAGTTGCAGCGTGTACCAGAGAATTAAGATGGGAAGCATTTGCCACCCAGGCAGGAACTAGGGGATGTCAGGAGACTAAAGACCATGGTTCAAGATGAATGGCAAAACAAGAGTTTGAGGCTAACATTCTCGTTGAAGGTAAATCTGGTCTCTACCTTATTCCTGCTCTGGCAATAACAGATACAGCTCTAGTAATATCACCATTAGTTTGGGCTCTATATTTCATTATGAGAGGATGATGGATATAGTCAAATCATCAAAATCTGGACATTTAATGAGGTTTGACAAAATTTAAGCATTTGTAATACCAATTCAGGAACACAACCCCTGTTCTGCCAAACCAACTATGAACGACCATCTGAAGCCCCGACAATATATGAAGGTTAAGTAGAACAATTTCTAGAATCACAAGTACAAATTGACATTACGATTAGCAACTCTGCACATGATGATCTGCTAAAGCTAACTTCTTTATTGCCTTTTTCTTACTGGGGTGGGGGTGGGAGGATAAAATTACCAGCCTCATCTCCATGTAGCATCTTTAATAACCGGGCAGTTCTTTTCTCCCAGATAAACCATCTACCGTCATCACTTCCACTGGCAACATATTCACCTGGATACAATAAAGGAAATAATGTCAACATATTTCCATTGGAACAGTCAATATCATTCAATACAACAAATGCAATCTTCAGAGAAAATTCCACCAAGGGCGATGCCATAGTACTGAATGATGCACATTGTTGTAAATAGGTTAAATATTTTAATAATCAGTTTGGTCTCTTGTGTGCTTAGCCCAGCCATACTTCCCATTCACAGGATTTCTAAGCCACCGTTGATTTGGGTCTGGTGCCATAGTGATTAATTTTTCATTGTTTGGTTCAACATAAAAGGCTTGAAAACCATATTAATGAGGCAGACTAATTTGTACATTTATATTGTTTCACTTTTGGGATCAATTTCAGTTAACCCCTTGAGCAAAAGGGTTCTGGACACCTTTTCCCCTCCAAATGATGACTTCCTACGGTTAATTCCCTGCAGTTCATATTTCATCACTAATTTTGGACAATATACTAGTATGACAAAATATCCTTCCATCTGCTTCTTTTACTCCTCTTCAGACACTTCTTTTTTAATTTCTTCCTCCCTGCTTCTTCTCTTCACCAACAGACTCTTGTCACACAAAATCATCACAATATGCAAGCGCGGGCAGCAAAATTAAAGCAAGTTGCCATGGTGGCCACCACCACCTTGAATGGACCATGAATGCACCAACAGATAGCTTTGCAGCTTTTCTAGACATGGAACATTCAAGCAGAGCTGATAGGTGGAGTCCAACAGGCCGTCCCCCCCGGGACTCCAGGAAGCGAAGCCACATTCTCACACTGCTCCCATCCCAGCAACATGTGGAGCATTATATTCCACCATCACCGAATTACAAAAATCAATCCGAGCTCCTCAAATTAAATTCCAACTTAGGCAAGTTCAACTCAAGCTAACTTACTAAGTAGCTCCAAAAGAACTCATCTACACACACGTTCTAAACCATGTCTTACATCTGTAAACTTAACTTGTTGCACTTTCTCTCAGAAAATTACTTTCAAAAAATGATCTGCAATTCAAATGTAACCATCTTTTTTCTCCCTATGTTCATTCATTGATCTTATTCCTTGCGTAAGCATGATATGGAAAAACTGCAATTTAGGACTTGGGCATACCTCTTTGGCCAATAAAGCTAGCTTGCTTTATATCAGTGCCTATATTACAGTGACCAACATATATCTGCTTCATATCTATTGCCACCTCAGGCTGCAAGATGAACAGGATGGGTAAACAGTAACATAATATGGAAACAACATACAGATACACTTTAAAAATATAATAAAACAAAATAGATGTATTAGAACTTTGGGAGCAATTTTATCATCATATTCCACAAAATGCATCACCCAGAATTTTGAATGTAATGAAGCAGCAGGAAAAAAGTGGGCACACAGAAGATAACAAATGCTTTGCCGGAAAAACTGCAAGCAAGAGATGAATTTTGGGCAGTAGGGGGGTTGTATTCCTCCACTGCCAAAAATGACGTAATGAGAATTTGAAAGCCTAATAAGAAAAAACAACATACATCATCTACCAAAGGACTTTAAGACACATGTGGATCAACTGAGGATCGGTTGATACAAAACACTAAATGGAAAACATAGGACATTAAAATAGAATTGAACCAAAAAAAAATCCTAATACACCATATAAAAACAGTTACGAACACTTTAACTCATAAAAAGTACAAATTGTACCATCATAATGGAGAAATTCACAACAGCTGATATGAGCACAACTTAAGAACATTACGAGTAAAAAGAATAGAATCAATACCTGATAGGGCACTTTATCATTTTCGGATGATAATACAGGTAACCCACAAGAGCCATTGGGTCTTCCAGTTTCCATGCTCGAATCACCTCGCCTGTGTATTCTCAAATTTATATTTCTGTGGACAACATTGGGATCAGAATCATCAGTAGATATTGATGTTCCAAAATCCAGTTCCAGCTCTTCATCGTAGTCAGAGTCCTCTCTTTCAGGCCCATCTATGGAAGTATCATTTTCTCCTTCTGAATGATAGATTATGTCACTCAGAGAAAGTACTCGTCCTGCTCGATAGTTTGCCTTTGATCCTCTATCACCTTCCATGTTAGCTTTGTCAGATTCAGCTGTTAAGGCAGGTGCATGATATTATTCATCATTATATATTACTAGTAAACACAAAAGATATGGCATGATTCTCATAAAAATATCACTTGCCCTTCAGTGGCGAAATAGCAATTTGTCAGAAAAAACATAAAAGTGAAGATAAAACACCATCATAGAACAGAAACAATTCATATGTAGGTCAGAAAATACTGTCTGCTAAGGCTTCTTGACAGAAAAATTTAAAGTTATTTTCCATGAGATGAAAACAGCAAAAATTGTTTTTCGAGCCCAACACATATAGGAGGGAAGCAAGCAAGAGAAAACTGCTTTCCAACACAAAGCCAGGGAGACATTCACCAGGTTATTGCTAGCAAACCGCACTGAGAGGTGAAATTAGAAATCCTACTGACTTGTTGCCTCGACTCCAGAGCAATCTTCCAGTCCATATCCACTCATATACTTATATTAAGTTTTCATAACCCAATCTAGCCCATTGACTATCGATCACCAGCGCATTGACATACAATAAGTATGATCCAACTCTTGGAGAAAATCCAAAACAGACCCACTTTCAGGCTTAATAAGAGAAATAAAATCAGCTTCACAACCAGCTTGTAATAAGCCACAAGAAAAGCATAACTGGCATCACACATAACATGTATGGCCATTGAGAGACAATCAAGATATAAATAAGGCACTAAAGTAGTGCAAACCTGCAGCAAGATTCTTCTTAATATTCTCCACCCTCTCCGTAATTTCAGGATCAGAGGGAGCCAGAGATTGTGCTGCAATAGCAAAGTCTAAGGCTTCCTTATGTTTTTCCAACTGCAATAAGCACCACAAGCAAACAAAATAAAACTTAGAAATAGCAAAATGCAAATTCGCTCCATAATTGTATCATAAAACCAGTGCGACCAATATATCAATGAGAAACAAAAGTCCCAATCATACTGCATTAGTTGAGGTTATCCTGTCATCACCTAACTTGACGAATGCGGATAAAATGCCGGCATCTTAAAGCTTCTGAATTAACATGTTATCAGAGAATTTCTCAAAAATCATACAGCAAACAGCTCCTGGTGCTAGAAAAGTAGAAACCAAGGACAAGACTTAAGAACTCAGTTACAAGATATATATGACCCTGGAGAGTTATTTGTGGGAGATAATTGTAATCTGAGACTCCACAACTTGAGTATCCAATTATGAATATCGTTCAGTTACCATGGAAAGTGCTTCAGCCATGCAAATGAGTGCCCTGGTTGAAGAAGGATTGATTTTCCTAGCTCTCTGACAGTCCCTGATAGCCATGTGTGCATCACTTTTCCACATCCGCTGAATAGGGGTAAAAAGGATTTATTGAATAGGGAAAAGCAGCAGCAAATAATGCTGGTTGATGAATTCCAAAGACGTATTCTCACAATACCTTAAGCAACAAGGATGCACGTATACACAAACACTCGTGCATGAGAGTTGGTCCAATTTCATGGCTGCGACCATCCAAAACTTCATTACAAGCCTCAATTCCATAATAATAATCTGTTTCTCCTTTTAACGATTTTTCAGCAATCTGGATTAACTTCCTGCACTTATCAAGCTTAAAATAAAAGGAGGACAGTGAATCATCAGCAAGATAAATTCTGAGCAAATGAACCTTAAGCCAAGGACAGATACCCCTGCAGCAGCTTTCTTTCTCACAGGAAACCCATTTAAAGTCGCTCCAGAAACAGGTGAATGCATGACGGCACTGTCAAGTATGGGACTCAAGCTGGTAAGCTTTGACACATCCCCAGGGGTATACCTCATTGTACTCCCTGAAGCTGCTTAAAACCAAAATGTCAACCAGCATCCAATGTCGAAATCTGATTCCCAAATTAGATTTTAAAAAAATGCAATATGTTGACACTATGAAGTAAAAAAAAAATAATAGTGTGGCATATCAATCCTTCAATAATGACTTGTGATGGCTATTACATTATGACATGTATGTTCTTCTAGACTACAGGGCTGTAGTCAAGTGGGAAATAGATATGGTGGAGAAGTCCAACAAAGAACTTCTCTAGGTCCATCTGGATTAAGTCAAATGCTGACATCTTTTTTCACCACCATCTTACGAGCTTCGTCCATGACTCATGAGATGGGCTGGTTGTCCAGTCTTCCATGGGTCTAAAGGTGAAATCTCCCACAGTGAACCAGAAAGTTAACCCTGAGCTATTTCCGGATTTGAAAAATGACAATTGGAACAGAGGTTGAGCAAGTAACCTCTCCAAGACAATAGAATGTCAAGGACATAGGAGAATGGCCCAATATTTATCCTTCACGTCAACTCAGGACTTGCTCCAAGAGCAAACGAGAGTTTGTCCTTTTTTCCACCTACAACCCTCTATGATTTAGTGATGGGGTATTTATTCATGCTTCATTCACCAACTATAAGAAGAAAGATGAAATTACCATCTTAAGTCTTGACCGGCTTTAATTCCCTTTTATGTGACTATGAATCATTTATTTAGGGTGACTTGGTAATTTCATACCTCCTCCATTGAATGATTCTCCTTTACCCATCCCTTGGGGTGAAATTTGTTCTTTGCCTTGGTTGTATTTTTATTTCCCATCCATCATAAGGCAACTAGAAGAATCAATGCCAATAAGAAGGTTAGCGACTGATGATGATAGTGTTACAAATGAGAAAATGTGGCGTTTGGATATAGAGATATAGCCACAGATGCAACATAAGCTTCAACTTCTCTAAGGACCAGGTTACCGTCACTTCATGAGTCTTCAGTCAAAGAAATGTTGTGCCATGTGTGCATTCACTCAAAGGCAGGTTGTAGGTTCGGAGGTCTAAGCTATAAGATACCATGGGAGATTCTAACTTAGAGTGTCGGGCTGCTTCACCTGTTGCGGCACTCAATTGTGGCAGCGCTTATTTGCAATAGTAGTGCTCTCTAAATCAGGTTCCTCAGGCTGCAAAATGAAAGAACAAGAAGAGTGGAGTAATCTCGACAAGGCCAGCAAGCGGACATTGGCATACACCCAGGGTGTGTGAAATTGCCCGAGTGTGCAGGCACATACGAAGAGGACTTTGGTTGGACAGCAAGAAACTTACTGATCTTGAGAGTATTAAGATTGCATGGTTGCAGTAGGTCATGGATTTAAGATATCCATCTGAGAAATAGATTTCTCTTGCACAATAATCCACTTTGGCTCTTCTGCTCTTTTTATATCTTAACATCACCAACTTAGGTTTCCATCCAGTCATCAAAAGCCTTAGATTGAAAACTTTTAAGTACAGAATACTCATGAACAATTTTACAAGCAGTCCATTCATGGAAATGAGGTAGGGGTTCGGACCTGGAAGTCAATCAATATCCACTTTTGAGCAGGATTTAATTCCATAATTCAAATGGAGTTATGTCTATTATTGGATTACGTTTCCTTACCGTGTGTGGAGGGATGTACATGTAAATCCTTCTAAGAAAGAAAGATTCATATTATTCTAGTCCAAGTAGAAGCACTCTTCTAAAGATTCTTACCAAGTCTTTGCTTGAAGCATCACTTATATTTAGAAGGTTTGTAGCTTATTGGTGTGCTTAGAACTGCAAGACATGTATGCTTGTGAGTGATCCAAAGTGTGGGTTTATTAACCACCAAAATATAGGCATATCCGTGTTTTCACAATAAGTTTGCAGCAAGCTTGATTCAGACGTGGTTCAATAAAATTTCACCAAACAGTTACACCTGATCCACTTCCCTCTCTCATATGTTTCCCAATGACATCATTAAAAGGCAAAAGCCCAAACCCTTAAAAATGTGCAAGCACCCAAATTACTGTGCAAGATGCTACGTCAACTCTCCATAAACAACCCTTACCAATTTTTTGTTGTTAAAGAAATCAAGAGACCCGGTCCTCTAGCTCAAAACCAACTATACAGTAAACCAATTTCATGCTCCAGATATGCATAACAAATTTAGAAATTTAATGATAGGGACAAATATAACTAAGAACATTATTAGCTTTTCAGATTATGAAAATATGGACCAAAAACATACCAAGATTGACATCCATCAGATACACATGCTCTCCACTATAACTAAGAAGAACCTCCTCTCCATTAGGACTGAAAGTGACGTGAGTTAAATGCAAGCTAGACCGACCCTGGCAAGAAAGATGAGATCATATAATTTCACAAGGCAGCTTTTGCTACCAAAATGTGCAAATAAATTATATGAATATAAAACCCTACCATATTTACTCTAAAATATAATCGTTTATTCATACAAAGACTACAAGACAAACACGCACTTGCAGATGTTAAAATCAGGCACACCAAAGATCATACCAAGTCAAATAAAGAGTGAACTTAATTAACATGCTGAAACTATGTTACATATTTTGTTTCTTCTTCTAAAGTTCACTTCTATAACAAAGCAAGTGCCTCGACAACAATGACTACCAGAATAATCAGAGTTTGATACTTTTTCTAGAACTTTGACCGGCCAGTTTCCCCATGTCAATACACCCTTTCACCTTCATGTATCACAATCATCACTGATCTTCCATGATCAGTCCTTATCTATCTTCAACAACAATTTGAAGCCCATTTAATGTTCTCAATTCAGAAAAAAGATTCTGTTATAATTGACATCCAAGCAACACCACTCTCTCGTAACATAGAATTTAAAGCATCATATCACTTTTACTTGTGTACCTAAAAATGCAAAAGTGGTCACCATTTCAACAAGTTAAGAAGATGACAGAAGCAAGAATCATGTAACAAAATGACATATAATTAGTAAATAAGTCATGGACTAACAAGGTCAGAGAGATGCATTGGACAAAAATAGTTCACACAAGGAGGTGGTGGCAACTTCTTCTGACTAGATGACAATGGAGGCAGCATTCGTCTATCATACAAACGTGCAAATGTATCACTGCAAGCATCATCATAGTGGTTAGTGAAAATGTCATGAATAATAGGAATAGAACTGAATTAACTATAAGTACCTGCCACCAACAAGGAGTAAATGAGGCCTAGTAGAACTAATATCACAAGATTTCAGAGCAAGGCACTGCTTAGGAGGGTCCGCTAATGATTTTTTAGCTCCACAACGCAAATCAAGCTGCATTCAAGTAGTGCACATGATCCCCGATTTAGAAAAGAGTAAAAAAGCCAGTTTGTTGTTTTACTAAGGATACAAATCCAGACCCCAAAGCAAACAGTTTAAATAGCTGATTTTCCAATCAATATATGTGTGTGTGGGTGTGTGTATTGGACGTGAAAAGAGGTCACCACACTCTACCAAATTATGTAATATTAAAATGAGTACATACATAAATTGCTTAAAAATTAATGAGAGGGGATGAAATGTTCGAGTTAAGATGGTAAACTGTACACCTCACTGATAGTGAACCCAGCTATTATTACTCAGTTCCCTCCCCGGGCCCACAACCGCACAGGAATTATTATGAATCATAACAAATGGAAACTACTTGTTTCACAAGTTGGAACCTTAACGTAAAAGCACAGAACAAAGAGAAAATAGCAGAGAGAAAAAATAAGCTCCATTTACAGCTTGTGAGCTGTCAGACCTCAGTAAATTACAGCTTACTGCTCATATATTTAGTTAAAACGTTGATTCTCAAATAAATGCCAAGGTCTGAGCCTATAGATGCGATGAAGATCTTGAAACGAGAGAAAAGGACATTCTCTCTCATTAACTATAATAAAGCTCTTTTGTTTGGATTCAGACAGCATATTTCCAATTGAAACCTAATGGACACTGTAAGAGACTTAGCCCCAATACGAATATGCAACCTCAATCTTCAAGCTTACTGATATGGACACAGACCCGGATAACCTAAGTAAGAGCAACATAGGTATTCCTCTAGTTAATAGAAAATTAGGAACTCATACACAAAATAATTACTCATTCAACAAGAAATTGTCATAATTATTTGTACCAACCATCCGCCCTCCTTTTACTTTCCTTCCTTTCCTTATTTTTGTGTCCCCTTCCTCCCTTTTTCATCCTTTTATTAGTTCTCTGAATCTCTACATGCCCCAAAGCCGCCTCTAACATCTGTACAAAGAGAAATGAAACTTTACTCCAGCTTTAGGATCTATAACAACGCAGACCTCAATAATTTGTATTCTAAAACGAGCGTAAAGCAAATTTATAGATTCTAGTGCCTTTCGTATTCGATTAACATATCTTGATAGAGGAAGATCCCTTCTTGGGTGAGTCCTCACAATAATGGCAAAATTTATAGATACAGGTACATTTGGCACACCGGAAGGTGATTCCAGTCTCCTTGCTTTTTCAAAGGAAAGTTTGTAAGCCCTTATATCTCAATTTTAAACTTAAAAGCTCTTTCTTCACTACTTAATATATAACAAACTGTAAGATACTTTTGACTATTGTAGCTTAGTCAAAAAGCCTCTCAAAGTAAAATGATTATAACTGTTAGCTTCTTGTTCAAGTTAAGAGGGGTGCTATTTGTGGACAAAGCAAATATGACAATAAGGGGTAAAAAAGGAACACACTAATGGTTATAATATCCTGTAGAGAGCAAGAGATAGATGGCAAGAGAGAGAAGTTAATTACAAGAGGTATTAATACTCTTGGTTGCATGGAAGAAAATTGCTGACTGGCAATCATAGGTCACGATTCCTAAGCCGATTAGCCATATATTTGGAGACATTTGGGCCACCACCACCTAGTTTATTCCCCTCTTTCTGATAGCAGTACGATGCCATGCTAGAAATGTTTGGCAAAGAGACTTGGCCACAACACTATCATAGGTTTCAGTTTTTCATCACTCCAAAGAACAGGTAATTCAACAGAATCCAGCCATGCATAATTTAATATATGAAGAAGGCACATCCACATATTTCTTTTCCAGAGATACTGAAAAAAAGAGGCGTGTGATGCAGGAAGAAGAAGAAATGCAAAGGAGGGAAGAAAGCAATATACAAGGACTTAGAACTGACGAGGATGTTACGACATTCTTGATGAGAGGAACCAGCAGGAGGACAAGAAGCACCTTCACGAAAATCATGCTGCCTCAATGTTCCATCTTCACTCGCACTCCACACCACATGAGGGTTTCCTACTTCCACCTAAAGCAAGAAATAAGCTTACAGGTAGTAGCAACATTGTCAACGTAGAATTACATTCAAGAGACAGAAAGAGGTGTTTACAGCTAATTTTTTAACCCTCCTCGTATGACACTGAAAAATTGCCGAGGGGCTGATACCACCCTCCTCCAGTCCACTCCTCCTTAAACGGGATAAATTAAAGAGGCGGACCTGCAAAAAAAACATTACCTCCATTAAACAAAATAAGAACCACTCAACTAAAAATGAATAATCTGCTAAGAAAAGGTTACCTCAGCATCCCCTGCCCCAGAAACAACCAATTCATCTGAAGTTTCAGGAATGAATTTTGTACAGAAAATGTTAGCAGAGTGGCCAGTCTCAATGGAGTGCAAAAGTTTTCGGCTTGAATACGACCAAATATTAAGCTGCAACAAATACAACAATTCTCATATCGAATTGCAGATGTGCTAGGTGCCACTTACATCAAGAAATCAGGTGCGAGTGGAAACTTCACACATGGAATAAAGGAAAAACATATTACCACAAGAAAAAAAAAAGTGCACATAAAGTAAATAAAGCAATCACATCAATAGTAGCATCTATAATTACTCAATGCTAAATTATGGCTGAACAGCATCCAGTTTTGCAATCAGGAAATTTAGCCCATGGATTGAAGCATGATCAAAGTTGTGGCACACAAACAGAAAATCATATGACCAAGATACAAATAATCATCTTGATACACAAACTATGCATCACAACATGAATATTTTTAAGCTTAAAAAAACAAAAACAAAGAGCAGGCCCAGTTTGGAACATTTTCCAGTGTGACCCTTCCCCGCAGATTACCTAACTTCCTAAGTTATGTGGAATAACTATCCTTGGTTATTCCAGAAAGTAATATTTACCAAATAGCAACGAGATCAATTTGCCAAAATATAACCCTTTTTCTCAGCAAATTCTTTTAACGAAGGTTCTCAAGACACAGTATAACTGCCCAAACTCTAGATGGAATACTTGGCAAAACCAACTTTTCATCTTTTCAGTATCTTTTCAGTATAACTGCCCAAACTCAAACACATTCCTCATTCGCAAAAGAACTTCAAACTCTTGATCCTAGGTTACCCAAACCTTTTAATTACCTCACAAATCTGGATGAATACATGCATAAGGCTAAGGTCTTCACTAATAAACTTAAACGGTAGAATCATACTCGTGTATCATCAGATCCTGATATCAACATTGAGCCTTCTGAATTCCAAGCTATAGCATTTACACATCCATGGTGCCCCTGTCCGGAAAAAGAAAAATAGAAAAAGAAACTTTCAAATTGCTAATTTAGCATATCGTTTATATATGTAAATACCACATGCACCTGCACACATACTCATACAAACTGACAACATAATCTCATAGCCATAGAGGAAAATAACATAAATTGCTGACCTTCCATTAAAGTATTCATAAACTATTAGCAAGTATGTTTTAAAGGGTGTCTATGTGAACTAGTTTACCCCCAAAAATGAGAAATATATTCTTCTGAAATAACCTTCACTTTTAATATGATGATGAAATCTAAAGGCAAAAAGATAGTCCTCACACTTTGAAGCCAGAAGATATGATGCACAAGTGACAACCTTAATATTGAGTCCATAATTAATACCATCACATGAATGCACTAGAAGACACAACAAATCCTCAAATTAGGGATGTACTTTTTTCCGATTTAATCTATCTAGATAACAGGAGCAATGGAAAATGTCAATGGGCTAACACAAAGTTTAACACCATCTGTTGTTGTTTCAATAATATGCTTCATGATAAAGTAGCAAGATGGAACTGGAATCAGCATTTATCTCGCAAGTTATGACAGGGAATGGTCCAATGCACATCATAGTCCATATTCCTTGTAAACCAATCAGAATACCCCTTACTATGATTGTTCTCTCCAGTTTAGTCAGAGACAGCTAATTTAAAATTGATATTTAGTTATGTTAATAAATTCCATTACCTTCATGTTTGAGTCACAACATCATGAACTTTTCACGGCACAAAAGAGTAATCTTCATTCATTCAATGTCCCAGCATAGTTATTCAAGTTACTAACTCACTAGTTAGTCTAAAATAAAAAGTTGTCATTATGCAAAAGAATAATTGACTTGAGAGTAAAGCAAGTTTCTCTGTAACGATTTATAACTTAATTGTAAGAGCAAGTTTAAGCTAGTTTTTTCAGGTTTGCTACCTCGTTCCTGTCATAGCAATTGATGCATCTGAAAGAAACCACAGGCATTGGCAGGCTTCAATTATTTTTAAGATCTTGCATAAGCAAGCCCTTTCTGTTCTCCAATTTAATGTGCCAGAAACTATAGACTTTCACAAGAACAATCTCAGAAAAGAATATCAAGGAGAAAAATAAAGTGCATTCACCATTAAAAAAAATTGTCCAGATATGAGAATTATACATATATTATTACCTCTAATTCTCTTTCTAGGGAGAGCCTTCGCACAAGTGAGGAGTGCATTTGCACAATGTAGTTGAAATCCTGAAAACAAAAGGTCATAATAGTAAGTGCCACTATAATATCAGCCCAAGAACACTGAAGTAGGATACATAATCATCGTAATTATCCCTATGCAGAACTTCACCTTAACAGATACTGTGAAAGGTTACATATTTATTTACTCACGCCTCTTGATACAAGGCCCATTACCACAAATTTGGCACCTTTCAATAATTTCAAATGACCTGCTATATGACAATTTGGAAAAAGAATGTCCAAATCCCGTATCCAGTTGCCACAGTCCCTCAACGTGCTACTTCACTACCTGGGACATTCTAAGAGCATACATTTTCCCGGTACCCTTTTCATTCTCTTGCTTCATTATCAATAAAATTAAAGCAATATACTCAAAAGGCACTTCTTCCCGCATTTCCTATGGCAATAATTTAGGCACAAGAGACATCATCAGAGAAACCCCCCAACTAACACCCAACAAAAGTGTAGCCAAATTGATCATAACCCCCAACTGCAACAAGAATCTCCATTCCCACTTAAACACAAGCAACCACAGCATGCACAAATCAAACCCACACTGAAAAAGAACAAAATCAGAACACTCATCCAAGACCAAAAAAAAAAAAAAAGGATAAAACGCTTTTCAATAATTAAACTGACGCAAGAAAAACATAGACGCACATGATGGTTGTGAAGAGTGCGACTGTTTATCAAGTCGGTGATGTTGCCGTCGTGAAAGCTGTAGGAGTAGTCCATTGAGAGAAACCGCTGCGAAGATCGTCGGAATTCAGCTCTACCGTTCCTCCTCAGCTACCCTTCCAAGACTTTCCCGATTCTACGAAGAAAATCTCTCTCTCTCTCACTCTTTCTTTTCCTCCTTTCTCCGGACTTTGGACAATGCTTTTTCTATTCTTTTTCCTATCTTTTTTCTATTATTACATATTAAATATTTTATATATAGCCACTGTGACACGTGTCGAGGACTAGAAGTCTCTCTCATTTTGACTCAGCGAATCCTGTTTCCATATTTCAGTTAATATTTTTGTTTTGTTAATTTAAATTAATAACAAAATAAATTTATGATCTTATTGAATGTGCTATTAATAAATAAATAAAAAGTTTCATATTAATATAGTTCACCATTATATTTTGTTTGATCTAACGCTCTTATAAATGGAATAAATTTGTTTTAAAAAATCAGAAGGCCTAATATAATCAAAATATTTTTTTTTAGTTGATTGGTTTATCCTTTATTTGAATTTTTCATGTGATTGGATTGAAATTCATGCTTTTATGAATATATTTAATTATGAAAATTCAATTAATATTTCAGAACGTTCAATATCTCGTATTTGCATATTCAACTTCTCATGATATATCCAATATGTCATTAAATGTGCGAAGTACGTCATTGGCCGTGCTAGTATTCATTTAATTATATACACGTCACTTGGTCTAAGCATAGTCTTATTAATATAATTTCGGCGCTCTATTAGAGTCTAACATGTAATATACTAAAGTATAAATACATTTCGAAGCAACAACAGCATACATTATTGATGTAAAAAATAAATTTATAAATTGCCAGTATTACATCACTTTTTATCACTTGTAAAATAGCGAATAAAGTAGTAAAATTTGAATTGATTATGTATATATTCTTCTTTCAATATGCGTAAAAAAACCTTCTCCAACTAAAGTATTATTATGTTAGGCACATGCTAATGTGTCACTTTCTCAGAAGTTCTTTTGACACAGAGTATATTAGATATATTTTCGCAACAAAAAGTTAATAACTAAACCATCCACAACTCCTAAAAAAATTCGATGTTGAAAAATGGAGGACAAATCATAAAAATGGAGGACAAAACATTGTGGCTACTTCTCATAAAAGTCATAAAAATGTTCACCTGTATTTTTTAAATTAGATCATTGTTTATATTTTGAAGATTGAGCAGTATCAAATGCAACAATTGCTTATTCAATGATTTGAGCGGATACAAATTATAGTACAAACTTGCGAAATAAAAAAGTTACAGCAGTGTTATATCGACTGAATATGGTTTTCACATGCAATGGAAACGTTGTCCTTGCTGCAAAAGCTGCTGAAACATGGGAATTATATTTCATATAACACAACATCTTTTCTGAAATTGAAACAATGAAAATTATATTGGCTAGAGTTTCTTCTCAAGACAGAGAGGTTCAGACCAAATCTTCAAAATTTATAACCAGCTCGTAATAACCAAATAAAGAAAATGCTTTTGTGTTTGTCAAATTGAATACAACTGTACATCAGAATCAAAATTCTGCTCCAGACAAGCATCAATTATATGACGATATTTCAAGCTATTCAGTAAGACGACGACTGCATACCAAGTGGTTTCAATTGTCATAACAATTGGTGGAGCATGGAGCAGGGAACTTCGCCATTATGAACTTGTATGAGAAGCTTGATCACCATGTTCATTATCTGAACTTCGTAGTGTTGGAGAGTTTTCCATAATGTAAGAGACATGCTTTCGTATGCATCATCTAGAATATGTTCTTGAAGCAAATGTAGGATGACCTTTATCTGTTGATGGAAAGCCTTCATGTTTACCTCGTTCTCGGCTTTCAGATTTTCCTCTTTCTCGGCTTTCAGATTTTCCTCTTTCTCGGCTTTCAGATTTTCCTCGTTCTAGGCTTTCAGATTTTCCTCGTTCGAGGCTTGCATGCCCTCCCGATTTTTTTCCTTTTTCAACATTTTGGGTCAGCTGGCCATTTGGATTTTGACGTGATTCATTCTTCTCCAGTTCCTGGTTTTTCTCTGATGATTGTCGTTTGGACTCTTGGTTCTTATCCAAAATTTCACCCGACTGTCGATGCTCTGACCCTCTTCCTTGTTCAGGGTTTGGGACAGGCTGAGTTGTTCGACCTTTGTCCAAGTTTTGGAGCTCCGTTGCAATTTGTGAACGCCGTTCCTTTAAGAAGGTAAGTCTGTGTGTCAGCTTTGACAGAGCAGAACTGGTAGAATTACTGTTGCCCTATCACATAAGCAGTAATATGTTCTCAGTGGCAAAGAGTTGCACTTTACTTGCAAACTAGAAGTGTTTGTTCAAATGTTGATACCGCCTAAGAAATCAAGTTGGGTATATTTCCCTTTTCTCTTACATAACTCAGTCCTACGTGAAATCCACCTTATTCCTTTCTGTATAAATCAGGCTACGTAAACTATATCACTTACAGAGGTATGTGTGTAGGAACGCAAAGAAGAATAAGGAATATTTTTCAAAATTAGCAACAAAAGTATATCTCGAGTCCCATTTCGTTTAAGAATCAGAGCCACATTACAATTTATATAATCAACAAGGCACAAAAACTAGGAATAGGAAATGGTTTCATATTTCGGTGAATTACAATTATCTCTCATTCAAAACAACTACATTATCAACTTCTGTCCTTCTTCCATTATTATAAAAACTTTCCCTTTAAATTTGCATCGGAACCAAGAAAAATATAGTATTTTCATTTTATCCTTGACTTAATTCTTTTTAAAAATAAGATAGCCAAATTCCAGTTTATCTGTGAGAGAGCTTGACAATTATCCCAACTTTCATTAACTTGGTCAAAAAACATACAACTTTATGGACGATAAAACAACTTTCTCCTTTCCCCCAACCACCCATGTCTATATCCCACCTACCACTTTCCATTCTCCCTCCCTACCACACACACTACCATCACCACTTATCTTTCTTTCTTTCCTTCTCATTGAGATCATTTTAGGTCTTAGATTGGGCTTTGATCATTTTAAAGAAATCAATAAGAAAATTTAATTTGACTTTCTTGCTGCTCATTTTCCTTCATTTAATCCTAGGTCTAAGGAAAGCCTAAAATAAAGTCCACAAGGAAGCATATTTCAAGCATCAATACTATGATTTGTACAGAAGACACATAAAACTAGTAAGTAAAAAGTAAGAAAACCCTACCTCGCCCTTTGTGCTAGACTTTCTAGACATGGCTGTACCAGCCTTATTCGTGCCCATCTCCACATTGGATGCACTATTCGGAACTCCAACAGCTTTTGGATTTTGTGCAGCTTCTGTTTGCTGGTTCAGAGGCAGTGGTATATTTGATGAAGTTTGAGATTCCCGTTTCTTATCTTTGTCACTGTATGACTTGTCCAAGTGGGATTGATGCTGAACACAGAGGAGAAGATGCAAGTTATGTTCATTGCAATGAAATACTTTTTACACTTGCTATCCCAATATCAGGCCATGCGTTCACCTTTAGGGTATAAGTACATGATAGTTTGAGCAGTCATGTTCCCAACATCCATGCAACAGTAGATGTTTTAACAAGTTATAGATTAGTTCCCAGTGCAGTAATTTTTCTTTGCAAACCTTTTTATGGGTCAATTTCAGAAAAAAAGCCCAACTATTGCAGAATATTCTTGTGGGACATTATCAAATTCCAGGTGTAATGATGCCAAATCCTTCTATTATATTATGCATCTGGCCAGATCTTAAGTTACCTTCAAATATATAAATGGGTGGACAAAATACAATGAATGAGTGCCTTGATTGAAGAGTAACAGAAAAGATAAAAGAGCATGCCAAATACATCTACCAATCCATTCATTCAAAAAAGGGGCGGTGTCTCTGCACATCTATAACAAGTCACATTGCAGGATATCAGATTTCAAAGGCAACCTATTCATTAAGTTCCTAAGCCACCAACTTCTCATATGTTAGACATCAGCTTAGCTCTATAAAGAGTCAATGCAATTTCCGCAAGACCATGTGAAGTAGCAAGCATATATTGCACAAGATCACTTTGGTATGCTATAACTAAAACATGGTTCAAATGTTCAAGACTTAAGTATTTTTATCTCACAAAAATCCATAAGACATATCAATTTAAATTGGTTCAAGGGCATCCTTTTTTAGAAAGAATTGAATGTATAGTGCCATCATAATGACAAAAAATAGCATAACTTCAGCTTCGATTTCTAATAGCAGGAGAATCCGTAAAAGTATCAACTCATGAATTTAAAAATGAATTCACTTTGTAAAAGTACAACAGAATAGCCCATTATTTATAGAGATTTTGTGAGACTCTTACTTGTTCAACACATACTTAGTATCCCAGGATTAAAGTGAGACATTAGGTTAGATAACTCATGCAATTGAAATTATAAGCATATGTATTTTTGTGGCATTGGCATTATATAATCCTTTAGATCCACGAAAAGTTTCTTTCACATAGTCACATTTTTTAGAGATAAAAAAGTATGACTGTTGATTGGTGAGATCCTACATGCAGAAAATCACCAATCTTCAGAAAATGTAACCTGCACAGCTAAAAACTTCCATTTTTGTAATTCTTATCAACTGAAGAAGTCAGAGAATAAATATTAATCATCATAAATTCCATGCCGCTCTGAAATGTCTTTACCTTGCTTCTAGATAAACTCTCAGAAGTACTTGAGATAGCTAAGACTCCAGTTTCTATCTGCTTCTCCTTCCTGCACGCGTTGTGAAAGAAAGAGACAAAGATCTTCACAATTCAGAAATTGGTCAAGCATATCAATTGCAATTCATGCACCTAGATTCTATTTATAACATCCCATCCCCAAGCCCGCTTGAAGAGGAATCACAGACAAGACTTCAGCCGCGCTTCATTAGATTGAAGATATATTTATTTATTTAAATATAGTCTTTAAGAGTTTCATGTTAACAGAGTTTACAACTGAAATTTGACAAGGATCGTTTAAGTATTTCATTCTTAAATAGCATTACTGCAATTGAAAGCTCTAAGTTCATTAAGGGATATCAGAGATAATTTCAATTTCCTAAAACAGCAGTTTACTTTCCTTTACCACTGTTTAAATTAATGTCTGTTTATTACAGCAACTGTAGAGGCGAATCTAGAAACTACAAATAAATTTCACTTTTTGTACTCTAAAACTTCAAAACTAAGCCTCTAATATCATATTTCACAGCAACCATGCTTTTGTAAAATTACTCTTGATCCAGGAGTTGTGATGGCATCAGAGGCCAGACATTTGGACCTCCCAACAATTTTCAGAAGGTCGCAACTGAATTTTCGATGAGAATCTGTCTAAGCTCATCACACAGGGAAGACACAGAATTCATCATAAGAGGACAATGATTTACATGCCTACTGTATTCTATGGGTTCAAATAAGGGAAAAGCATCAGAAGGCCCAGTGCACCAGAAGTGGCAGGATGAGGGCAGCACAAGTTATGTGGGGGAAACACCATAACAAGAATGGAAGGAACAAAAATATGTGCTTACGACTTCGGTTGATGATTTGGATTTTGATGAAGCTGATTGCCAATATCATGCCCAATCCTAGAGTTTTGCTCACGCTGTTCATTAAGCTGAGATTCAAGGTCATCGGCCTTCTTCCTGAAATTCCTAACATCTTCCTCCGCTTGAGCAATTTCTTCCAGCTGTGCCTTCATCTGTAGTCAATTTGAGTGGATTATTTGCAAATATTATGAATAAAATTTCTAGGTACAGTGACACTCTCTAACCTTCTCATCAACAAGTGATGAAACAGATAGGGATTCTTGCCCAGCTTCAAGTGCCATCTTCAAGTCCATTTCCTTCTGCAACTGCTCTTGTAGTCTTGCCACCTACAATGCAATTCCTTTTGGGTCTACTTGAACATAAAAAGTTAAGGCAGCAATATGCATATGGATAATGGATGCATATAAATGTTTTAGGTTTTATAATAAAACAGGGGAAGGGACAAAAATGAATTGATCAGAACAGGTTTTGTCCATCATGCAAAATGGGAAAGCAAGACCAGGAAAGGGGACAACCATTAACATTTGAGAAGTCTGCTTGCTACTTTGATGCAAAAACCATAGAGGAGTTTTCTTTGCCATTTTCTATTGCTCAGTAGTGTATGCAGTTCAACTGAGCTGGCATCTGCTGGAAGTACTTCCACACACTCAAAAGTTTTAGTACATCAAATGTCATTTTGATGCGGTGAATTCCTCCAGTTATCCGAACATCTAAAGCATCCAATTAACCAAGACTAACGCCAAGCAAAGATCAGGGGCAGAAGAGCATTAAAAATCAAGCCAAACCTACTCCCTTATAGTAAGAAAGATAAACTAGTTCTTTTGGCACATGAAGGATCTTTTTCATAACCAAAAATCCATGGTGCTTCTATAGCTGGATTTGCCAGAAAGTAGAACTCTACAGCCATGTGGTGCATCAAGATCAAACCTATGTTCAATACTCTACGAAAAAGGAATTATACTAAGATCAAAAACCCTGACTCTCACTCGTACTATCATGGTTATGTTAGGTACGTGTACACATGAGAAAGAAAGAGAGAAGAGAACGGAGCAATGAAAAAGAAATGGATAAATTCTTAATGATTCTTACATCTTTCTCAAGTGCGAGGCGCCGTTCATTCAAGTAATGCTTTCGGCTCTCTAGACTATCTTGCAGAAGTGATTTCACCATAGCCTTTTATGGAAGATATGTTGAGATCAGATAAGCCAGAAAAAAGAAATTGATGCAGACTTCAGAAAAGAAATAAACACATAAGGTTCTACCTCATTTGAAGTTCTGGTCTGTGAATCTGTTTTGACACTCTCTATCTTCCGGGTTTCAGCCCTATTAATAATGCCAAATTAATGTCACCACAATGGGAAAGAAGTTTCAGTTACGACAAGGAAAATGTTTCACTTGTGTTGATATTGGTAATCACACACTAAAAGATCTGTGCGTTTGTCATGTTAGAACATAATATCTTACAGAAATTAGTGTCACCTAAATTTACAAGCATATTAGATGTCATACACCCTGACTAAAAAGCATGTTAAGCAGCAAATGAACTCGGTAGCAGCCTAATAAATATTCTATAAATATCTGCAGCCATATAGACAATGTAAAAGGTTATCAGACCAACAAGGAAACAATGATTGGTGTAAATTGCTGACACTCAAACTTATTAGAAGTTCTCTACGCCCAGTCCTTGTCCAAATTTATCATAATCTTTGTTATCTCCAATGCCCCAATTACACATTTGAGTAACATGAACATAACCAATTTCATCCATCCTCCAGAAAACAAGAATTGTCTATTCAACTATATGGTTTGAGTAGAAAATTGGTGCCTCCCATGATCTCATCTCCTAATCATGCACTCACATGAGAAGAGTAGCATATTCAAATAATATCAGAGGAAAATGAAAAGTCGAGTTGATGAAAGAATTTCCATTTAAAAGGTATCCAAAAATTTGAAGTAAAAATCTCATTTTTATGTCTTACAGTTCTGTATTCAGTAATCTAAACGCAATATGCAAGTTTCCCCAGATTTTGATATTTTTAAGTATGTGGTACTCTGCCAAGTCAAGACTTTTTACTAAAAATCTAGTTGCCATCAGAATTCCTTTGAATCTGCTTGTCATGTACTTAGTGGATTTCAATAAATAAGCTTTATGTAAACAATCAACAAAGTTGAGTGAGCGAACTTCTGGAATTTCTGAAAGGAATAAGTCCTGAGAGCTCTTCAGGAGAGAGTTCTAGAGGCCTTGTCTTAGTACGGATAGAAACATACAACATCATGATACTCTGCCTTTGCTTTCTAGTTCAAACAAGGTCAGTTTGAATGTGACAGGAGTGCTTGAAATGTTAAGTCCTATGCTCATTACGAAGATTTTGCCAATTTCTAAATATTAGAGTGAATGATAATATGTTCTAGGAGAATATAAAGCTCCCCAAAGCAGTTGCAGGATAGGTTCTAAAATGTAGATATCAGGGTGTTTAAACTCAGCAATAATACAGATATTTCATAAAAGCTGATTTTGATTCTAAATTTACAAACTAGAGACCGAGATGTGAACTTTAGATGCAAATCTTTAGGCTTTCTTAGCTGTGGAGGCACTTCGTCAAAGACAAATTTAGGTTTGACAGGTACCTTCTCCTCAACATAGGGCCAGAAGGCAATTCCTTTTAACGACATAGGTTCGTGCTTGTTAAGTGACATATAAAGTTAGATTTGGCTCTAAAAGCTTGTCATTATTGCATCATGATGACAATTTATAAGTATTATTACGAGCTCTATACATAATTGAATAGAACTTTCAAGTTGAGAATGCAATCAGTCAGATCAAGTGATTATGGTTCTCCCATGATCAGAAGCAGAGTGTCCATTAGCATCACTCCTTAGAAAAGTAATAGAATGACAAAGCTATCAGCCAGTACTAGAAGATGAAAAATATATCAATATGTCAATTGAGATATATCCAAGAGCTTATAGAATCTCAAAAGAAAAGAGAGATAATTGATTGATGGCAAATAATGACTTACCCATCTTCTGAAACAACGTCAATAGATTCCATAGAAAGGTTCTTCTTCGCCTGGACTCAAAATCACCAGATGAGTTTTGCGAAATATCACCAAAATGAAAATTGTCAGAATGACTAGATTTATTTAAGGGAAAAAGGAGCATCAAAAGTACCAAATCCTCCAAATGCTGACATTACGATTGCATATGAGAGTTAATAAAATGATTGCTAATATATAAGAATCAGAGTCAGTACCATAATAAATTTCAAGAAAGGAGGCAACATATACTCACAGGAGTACGCCCCCAAACAGCAGGTCGCCGAATACTGCGGGCAGGTCCGTGCAATAATTCAAAAGGCACTTGGACCAGGGATGTTTCAGTAAAATCATCCCCTGATATTTCAGAGTAGAAATCTGATTGCGTCTTTGCATCATCTAGATGAAGAACATTGTCAAGCCCTTCTGCACGATCATGCTGACGCAATGAAGTTTGCGGCTGACTTGATAACAAACTTTGGCTGGCATCAAGAACATCACCTACTTGAGGAGAGCACGACCCTGAACTCTGACTTCCAGAGGCCTGCATTCAGCAGTCTGTCATTGGATTTGGGGAAGGAAGCCCACAGAACACAAGAATAGATCTTGAGGAAGAACAATTAAAGAGATGTATTAACTAAGAAAACCTAAGCCTTCTGAATACTACTAAAAATGGACTGCAGATTGGTATTGGAACTTGGGCAAAATCTAGGAAGAACTTGCAACATAAAACTGGGGGAAATAATGTCATGCATAAAAAATTAAAGTAGTGAAAAAACCAGAACAAGTAATTGATTGACCTCTAAAAGGATGATATATAGAACTAGGAAAATTGCTAGAGCAAGTTAGCACAATGCCAGCTATGTTGCAGGAAATCCATTGAGAAATTGAAAATATAAACTCAAGACGAGAAGTGCAGAATAAATAGATGCAAAAGTGATAGTGCAGGAACACAAACACAAGCATAAAATAAGCCCTACCATTTCTCACAACTTCAGGAAAAGAGAGTGGATTCCTTACAAACAGTGAATGTTCATGATGCAGGACTCATTGAGCACTGAAATTTCAACCTCATCTCCAAAATGGGGGGTGTGGGGTATGACTTAGTGATGGTCTTTAAATGGTTAATTCAATACCCATCTATAGTCTTCTTCTTTTGTCATATAAAAGGTAAAGATAGATAAACAAAAACCTTAATGCCACTTTGGATTTCACCAGTCTCACTACTAGCTGGAGTTGATTCATGCTCAAAATCTTCATCTACATCATAATCAGAATCTTCGGTCACTTCTTCATCCTCGTCCTCCTCATCAAAGCTATCATCATCTGTAATTTCCTCACTTTCACTTCCACTCTCTTCTGAATCAGTGTAGGGTTCATGGGTTGTGGAACCGTCCTGAAAACAACTGTATGAGTTACTCACATGCAACACCACAAAAACCAGGCGAATAGAATAACCACCAATAATACATCATTACATATACAAGAAACAGCATTATGCAAAGACAATTCTCCTTTTTTTAACATGAATATACCTAAATCTAAAGAAATTCTTTCACTTTTTAAGTTTCTGTCCTGAGAATAGTACTCAAAGACTGTTAGTGATATTGCTGCAGAATCTGTGCTTCAGCTTGGATCACGTCAGCAAATTATATATAGAATGTCGCATAGAAACAACAACAGGAAGGTGTTTTAAACTGATAGTCAGTCGACTTGAGGCTTCTTCCCCTGAGTAGCATGCTCAAACCACATCACTTTTAACAAAAAATTATCCTGAATTTAATCTCTGAGTATACTAGGAATCTCAAATGAAAGATATGGAAAAGAAGCAGAAGATGTTCGAACATTTGAAATTATGCCAATGTATGCGTAAGAGCCTCTTTAGGACTAGAATTGAGTATAATAATCGTATGCTGGTGCATATAAAAATATAAGAAACATAACAGTGAGAGGAAGAAAGAAAGGATCTAAAAAGAAATGAGAAGAATCTAAACTTTCAGTCATGCCTATTCAGTATATTAATGACTCAACTCAATTTTGATTGGCTGGTTTGATTGTGATGGATCAAGACCGGGATTCTGCATCAACTAACATTGTAGGGGAAAAATACATTTTGTGATACCATTAGACTGCCTCCCGGTGTTGACTTTTCACCAATAGTGGAAACTGGTGTTCCCCAGAACAATTAAGTATTTATGTGGCTACCAACTACATCCAAATAAAGTCTTCTGTATACAATTGGTAAACACTCTGATATAAATCTTTAATCCTCTTGAAAACCTAGAATTTGAAATGGTTTCCTGGTTGTCTACAAGTGCAATTTTTTTTATTATGGTTCGCAACTTTTTAGAGCATCAATAGGTAATTATCCAAAAGAATTTAAGTATCGTGGACCTAAGTTATTCAGCAACATATTCTCTAGTCTCTTTGTCAGAAAATTCCTAAGCCCCTCACCTCTGTCTTCAAAGTGAGAGCATGGTGTGCTAACAACATGCATTCAGACTGTATAAATGAAGGAAAAAGGAGAAGAGAAAGAAGATCATCAGGAGGTAACAGGAAGAAGAGAAGCAGCAGTAATAGTGGCTTTGCTTTGGCTCCAAAAAGTTCTGAGATTAAATTATAACATTCTATGCACATCCACACATCTAACAAATTACAAGAGGTCTATATCTATGCTTGGAAAGCCAAAAACAGGGATATATCAGCCACAGAAATAGTTCCATAGTCAAAAGATCCATATCCTTTGACATCTCACAAAGGTTTAGATGAGGATGAAAAAGTGAAATTTCTACCTTCAGATGTAGCTGTGAAAACCAATACCAGTCACGTGTATTCTAACAGTACTTTCAGAAGATGTTTTAGGAAATGGAACATTATTTGCAACTAATCTACATAAAGTGGGATTAGTTAAATATATTTCTAGTGTTACTGAAAAATAATTTTCTGGTATCATCTAGAACAAAAATGTTCCACCAAAAGTTGTACATAGTCCATAAGCAAAACAGATTCACCTGGTGAGCAATGAGAAAAGTTCAGAAAACACCGTCTAATATGTCCAACCATGGTAAGTCAGATACGCCATAAAAGAGGCAACTGGAAAATGCAAATAAGGTGATAAGGCAAAACACTGAAGCATACCCCAAATATATTATCGTATTCCTCAAGTAATGTAATAACAATAGCTTGAGCGTGATTAGCTGCAGCAGCTGCTTGCAAAAGTAGAACAGAGCCATCACCCCCCACGTCAAAATCATTATCAAGCTCACATTCACCATGAAGAAGGGGGCGCAGAAGTAAGGGAGCCATGCAGGCTGCCACAGCTGATATGCTCATTCTATTCACTGCCTTATGGGAAGCCACTGTTTGCATCATCATAAGAATCCTGATACATAAAAACAAACATAACATGATAACTTCAGAACATGTCACAGAGTTTAAGGCTTAAAATGAAAAAATAAAGCAATTTTCCAGAACCATTTCCACATCAAGGACATGTTTAGCGGAAGACTCCAAGCCTCTCATATAGAGCCGAGAACTATCCTTCGCCTCTAGATGTAGATTACATGCCAGAACAGAAATGTGCTTAATATTTATGTTACTAACTGACAGTTTCACGAATGTGCCTGTATCTATCTACACACACACACACACATACAAGTACTTCAAGTAACATATCCAAAATCATCATGCTTCTTTTAAAAACATTTATATATCATCCACACCATATAAGTACAACAAATCTTACAACCAGCAAAGTATGATAATTGACAGGGTCACATCCTAATCTCTATGTTTGAAAAAGATATTTGTTTATGTCTCGAAGATGCTATGGACAAAAATATTTGACCAACTAACTGTTAACATCACTGGAGAAGCAAAACAGAAAGAATAAATATAAAAAAGAGAACTAGAAAATCTTAAGATCATGATGAGGTCATTAAAATGACCCCAGCTTAACAGTTTATACTGATTAAGGAAAGAATATAAACAAGTTAAAAATTAGAGTACAATTGAATGCCCCAAGAGTGCACCATAGTTTATCACCAGTCCTTAAAAGTTTAAGGGAGAGGTTGCATCACAAGTAATAAACGTTTAACTAGAATAAGAAATTTCATCAAACGAAAAAGTTATGTAGACAAACATGTAAAAAATGGCATGCCTGAAAACTTACCAATACATATTAATGAACTTATAAATAAATTGAGATTTGTCATAATATTTTCTTGAGAAAATGAATTATCTCCCAATAAAACATAAATAGCAGAGGACAAGAAAATGTTAAACAAATATTTTCAAGAAAGCACAACTAATAAAACTTCCTACAGAAATTTGCATTTGATTGCTTAATTCATGATTCAAATGTTCCCTAGAAGCAATAAGAACAGTATGTTCGACAAGGAGAGTCTATAAGCAATTGTAGCACAATTTTTCAAGAACAGAACTAAACTCCAATTGGGGGGAAGCACCCATTTGTTCAGCTCTTTTGGGGCAGGGAGGGGCTATAGGTTTGCTCCGTAAGGACTTAAAAACATTTTGGAACAAAATAGCATCTCAACTCCTTTGAAACAACAGGAAAGTTTAAATCAATGAAGGAATATATTAGATCCGACCTCGTAACATGTAACATGGCAGACAAGAGGAATATTGGCATGACAAAATAGAAGCAAGCTTTAGCAAGGAAACTAAGAAAGTTGATTGAAGTATATGTAAACTACAAAGATATGCTAATGTTAGAAATCAAAAGATGTAAAAGAAAACTGAAATGTCACACAGTGATCTCAGACTACCTCTGCAATAAGCGACGATTTGGCTCTGGAAATGTTTCACATATTGCTGAACGCATGGCGTTTACTCTCATGCTCCGTTCAGTTCCTAATAATCACAATAAATTTCCCAAATTAAAAGACAAAATGAAGATGGAAATTCAAATGTAGGTACATTAAATTGCATTTGAAATACCAGAAAATGTCATCTCCTAGCTAATGTGTCCTAGTACTCCATAATCAAGAAATATTGCATATAGAAAATCAGGTCATGAGTTAATGAGCTAGCCATGCAATTTTTTAATAGCAAACCATTTCATTAACGATATCCATGCACATTTTCAATTCAAAGCATCAAGATTTCCTTTTGTCTCTTTGGTGTTCAAAGATTAAAACTGCCAGGATAACAAACAGTGCATAACAATACTTACGACAAGCTTCAAGAAGGGCCTTGCAGCAAGAAGCAGGAACTGGTGAAGAAGGTAACTCCCGGAGAACATACTGGTCATGATCAGCAAAAGAAAGCAATCAATTGAACCACAGAAGTAAAACTGCAAATTAGTATGTCTGTACGACGTAAGGAAATACCTTTATACAGTCAGCTATAACATGTGCATCCTCCTCCGGTGAAAACTCAGCTTTCCCTGAATTTAATTGAAAAGGTATCACTAAAATTTTGATAAAGACCTTTATGCAGAATGAGTGAAGTACATGACTTGCAGATTTAGAAGATGCAATATTTGAAATCAGATACACAAAACAAGCTTAGGGATGAAGGTTTTCCTGCCAGTAGCAAGTTTTGATGCTCCGCTCAGATATGGCTTCGAGTAGACAAAAGATTGCACCACCCTAATATTCTAATGTTTGTAGGCACAGACACCAATCAGCTTAATAAAAGAATATGTACAAAAACTTCAAAAGGAAAATAATGGCCAAGATGAAGTGATGTCTTTATATTCTCGATAGCAATGGGAATGGGATGGAAAAGTGCCCTTAGTCTATACAAACACTAAATTCTGAGCACTAATGGAAGTATTTTAGAAGAATATTACCAGTGTATTCTGCATTTCCTAACAGATAGACTTTACGTGCGTGTAGTTCTAATTTATAGTCACCCCATTTTTTACAACGAAACCATTTTCTAATAGCCTAAGATGATTCACTAATCATGAAAACACAGCACCAAATGTTTTGATTATGTTGGGAGAATGTGAAAACATGTTCTGTATAACGGCTTCCTCCCTTCCCCATCCCCCCTACCCCACCCTCACCCCCCGCCCACCCAAAATCTTATAATGTTTATCTTAAAAGATGATAAGTTTAGGGGCAATTTCAACCACCTCCTCGATTTTCTAAACCGTCCACAATCACCTTTTAAGTTTATTAATTCAATTACTTCAATTGTTTCTTTTATCTTTTGGGAGACGTGTGAGATGGAAGAGTTACAGGACATCAAAAATAGAAAAATACTTAAACAAGCAGTTTAGTACTATGCCACAAACATTTAGCACTCATATATAATAAAGTTTACCTTTAACAAGTTAAACCTTACTAACATTATTAGTTACTATTTAGAAAATAGTAACACTTCTTAGCAAAGTATGCATACTGACCACAACGGTGAAACTTTTACCAAGAAAAATATATTTGGGCAAGTGAAGAATGATAGGATTCTTATGTGTCTTTTTACCAATAATTCATCTACAAAGTACTTAAATGATAAAATCATCCATCTATTAAATATTCCAAATTTATTTCATAGCCACTCAAATGTTTTTATTCATCAGCCACGTTCAAAGTTAAGTCTCAGCAAGAAAACTACATGATCAAGTCTACTTTATATGTAATTTTCCTATTCCAGTGTAACCTATATTCTATGTGGTTTATTGTTTGGACTGTGAAGCTATTTTCATAGCTCCCTATACTTAAAACATTTAGCAAAGCATTAAGTAATTACTAACGTAGCCTGCTGACAGGAATCTCAATTGCAGGTCCTACTTCCATGAGCCATAGCATGAGTAAATGGAATCAGAACCCACCATTGGTATCAGGGAAGTGGGAAATCCTGACTGCTTACTGGGAACAACCGTACATTGTGGAAGGAATGCAATGAGGATCTCGTGTCCAATGGGGGTGACAGTAGTATCCTGCATTACTATGGAGGTAGTTTGGGCGTGCTTATAAGTGGGTATTATGAGCTTCTCAACAACTTTAATAATCTTTTTTGAAAATTGATAAACAGATGCAAAGAAGTAGATAGCGGACTCCATTCGGTAGGGGCTTCACTTCCAGTCCCATCCTAGGCTTAGGCGTGCGGATTTTTACTCAGATGACACTATTCATTTATTGTCTGCATGTGCTAATGAATTTAGATCAGTGTAATTTTTTTCAAAGTATTATTTCATCTAATAGGATTTAGAAAATACTCAAACTATATTTTGATAACTACGAGATGTATCTGTTAAATGTATTTTTTTGGAAGGTGGGTTTTATGTAGACGTTTACAATATTCTTTTAAATTATTTAGATAATGCAATTAAGAAAATAGGAGATTTTAAGATTTTCACAAAACTCAAGTAGGTTGCGAGACTTTACCCCAAAAATATAAGAGGTAAACGAAGTACAAAAATTTCTGTAAATCACTCCACCAAACAAAACAAAAAGGGCATGAAATCTATACATCAAACAAGACCAACCTTTTTCATACTCTTGTATTCGACGCTCAACATCTTCAACGTCAGCAGCTTGCCTCAAGATGCCTTCTGTGTTCACTCCTAGAAAATGAAGTTTGCAGATCAACACCAACAAAATAAGAAAGTGACCAGTTCTACTGTAAGAAAGAGGAATAATTTAATCCCAATCTAAAATACAAGTAATGCTAGGGATGTAAAAGAGACAAGAGGGAAGATACCACATGTGGACGATGAGAAATTTAATCCTAGACAAAAATGAACAATTACAAGATGGACTCTGAGATTGAAAGAGTCAAAGCCATTCCAAGCTCGGCGAGGAAGAAATTGTAGTCCATGTTACCTTGAAGGAACATAGATGCAAGCATTCTTAAGGAAATCTTTTGAATATGGGTCTTTTTTTGTCTATTTCATACATTGATTCACGTAACAATAAGTCAAGGATCCTTGAATTATATCCTTGTGAAGAGAAAAACTAACATATGTAGAAATTCACGTCATAAAGAGGAAAGAAACTCGGATTATTCACTGGTGAAGAGAAAATAAGATTTCCAAGCTTTTAAAAAAAATGCTTATAAAGGAATAGTTTCTTTGTATTCTCGTGAACTTTTAACAATAAAACCAAGAAGTTTGTGTTTAGTTTTGAAGCGGACCATGAGGTATTGCGTTAAAGAAGCAAGACATTTTTTCCTCAATAACTTCAAAGGAACATTGATCACCCTATCATAAAATTCTCTTCCTCTACACAGCATCTTTATAATTCTTCTATTTTCTACCAGTACATACAAATTGATCTCATCCTGATTCTGCAAAGTAGAAAATGACAATTGTAACATGAAGAAAAACTGTTTAGCAACAGGCAGCAAGCTGAAAGAAATGAAAAGCTCTATGTTAACAAACACCAAAGAGAACTCAAGCATAGGGGTGAAAATATAAAAAGATTTTTTTGTTAATATGGTAATGAGATGGCATAACATGTCTTAGAGCATGCTAGACAAGGGCATAAGGTGACTTCACTTAGATGGATTTCATATCTTTCTTGTCTTCCTTATTTTTTGTGCATCCTCTTGTAATCATTCTAATATAATGTCGAAGGATAAACATCATGTAAAACAACAGAGAAAGAGAATACTCCTAGCAGATCAGAAAGAAAATCATAAATCAAAACTGAAACCATATCATTTTTCCCCATACAAGTAAAGCCATCATACTCTACTAAGTGAGATTTCATTATAGTGAAGTAGATATAGCATAGTGTTCCATGCATTCTGCTAGCACATCTCATTTCAACCGCTGTTTCAGAATGCAAAACATTAAAAATAAAAAAACTTCCGGGCCTTTTTTTAAAAATAGAGTATATTATAAATCAATACCTCTAAATAAATTGAGCCTTTTTATTCGGTCTTCATGAGTGCGTTATGAAAAAACAGGTTATCATGAGTATGTAATGAACGAAGTACGTCAATCCATTTTGAGTCCATTAGTGAAGTAGGAAAAGAGGATTACCATGCTCTTCAAGAAACCTAAGAGCTTTTTCCAGAAAGGATGGGGTGCCGTCGATATCTTCCAGAGCAAGCAAAACTGGTCGGCCAATTACCAAGGATTTAGCTGACTGCCTGTCTTTAGCTATAAGCAAACACAAAAAACACAGTGATAAAGTTCAGGGGCAATAACAAAGGTGAAACTGAAGAAATCAAGGCAAAACAAAAGGAATACTATTGTATCCCCATCTCACTGCCAACCAATACTCAGTCCCCACCCTGCCCCCAGAAAATAGGAGAAATGAAAATAAGAAGTGAAGTTAATAGAATGGTAAACATTTTGCAGTTCCAAGCCCTTGAGCTCCTAAGTTGCCAAGCTTAGCATATGAATCATCTTTACTTGGTACAGCTAAATGCATTATAGCAAAAGATGCATTAGAGGGAAAAGAAAAAGAAGATCATGGGAACTAAACAATGGCATACTCTACCAGCAAAGGCTAGCCATAAAGCTAAGGGAATCTACAACGTCAGAATTCTTACTTTGGGGGTAATCAACACCATGTTTCAGGAATTTAAAGTTCTGGACTGGGAGAATGAGTAGAAAAATGTAAAAAGCAAATAAGTAAGTTCTGTCTATTTATCTGCCAAATATATATTAAAAGGATAAACCAGACCAGGTTGCTAAACCACACGTCATATGTAGCTGCCGTGTATATGACATAAAGCAGTGCCCTATAACTCATAGTTTTATTGCAATTAGTTTACCTTCTGAGCTATATTAGGAGTATCGAATACTATATGACGGAATAATGTTTAAGCTATATGACAAAATAGTTACAAACTCAGTAGTGCAGAACATACACTGTTCTGAAGAAACATCAGCTGTGTTGGACTGGTCGTTCCTGAATACACCGTTTTGTCCGACAACAAGAGCAGCCTTAGGGGCATTTGAAAGGGCTTCCTCAAGTGCATTTTTCCACTCATGCAAATCCTCCAGTGTCTCTGCCTGTGTTACAAGAAATCGAGGCACATGGTAACAACAGAAAGCTTAGACATTGCGAGGATGATGGACCATAAAATTTTGATGGGTGATGATCACAATAGCAGTACAAAAACATAAGGCTGAGAATCAGCCTTTGTCTAATGGGAAGAAAAAAGTTGTCAATAAACAGCTAAAGGCTCAATTTCCATCACTTAAGACGATAGACCACGAGGAGGAAAATTATTGTTACTAATATTTGACTAAGTACTTTAGAGAAATCTAAGAAACTGGGTGGATTAAAAAACTACAAAACCTATTAATGCTGGTCTAAAACTATCTGCAGTGTGCAGAGTCCTTTGTTTTGTCATAATGAATGAGCCATAAAAGAGTAATGGAAAACTGAGCATCATGATTGAACAAAAATTCAAAGATAAAGGACAAGTAGCTTGAGGAACTGCTAAAAGTTTGGTGAGTATAGAAACTGGCTAGCACCTTGAGTGTGAAAGCTCGTCCATCGTGACCATCAGTGAAGAGCACGGTGAGCAATTTCTTGTCTTCTTTGACTACCACACTGAAAATGGATCAAAAGTCAATATTCCATATTGGGACTATGGGAAATGCCAGATTGATACACAACCAGAAATAGAAAATATGATAACTTAGAAAATTATCAAAAAACAAAAGCCAACCTGCCTGAACTGTTGAGATCAATACCTCCAAGGGTTAAATTGACTTCACTCCCTTTCTGAGGGACCACATTCTGAAGAAAAAAGTTAAATATTTTAATGTTTGATATTTGATGAGAAGCACTAACAGACCAATAAAACTTCAACAGAGGAAAAAGGTATTGCGGGAAGAAGTTTTAGTTTTAGCAGGATAAAAATCATGCGCGAGTGTTATGCATGAACCAAATTAATGCAAACTAGAGATGCAATTGTCATTGACATGGAGAGAATTATTCTTGCCATTTATTTTTTAATGAACATGTTGAACACTAAATCAAATAAAAATGGATAACATGTCATATATTAAGAATGTGTAACAAGCCTCACAGTCTATAGCATTACATGTGCAACAGGAGTAGGGATAGGGATCCTCCAAACATAACAAATCATTATAGAAATTACGAACATCACAATAAAACAATAAAAAAATGAAACTGAAGAAAATGACATAGTAAGACAATCCAAAGTATTACACCTCATAACACATCCAAACTTCAAACACAGAGATCAGAAGAGGAACAGGTCATTCCCATAGGAAGAACATGTAATTAACTGTAAGAAGGCTTCTACAAAAAACTGGAAAAGAGGCAACTTACTGGATCACTCCTGTAGAAGACCAAGGAGGTTTTAGTTAAAATGAACCACCTTTTCTTCCATGAGGTCCATCCAATTCCTATACATAGAGCAAAGAACTTCAGGAAAAAAGGGTTGCTCTGAAGAATAAAATATGTGTCTCTTTATAATATGCTTCTCAAAAATGAACTTTCTGCAAATCGCTAAGAGCATTAAATCATAAAACATTAGCAATGCACAGGCAATCCATACCTCTGAAAAAGATATAAGCAGAATGGAATAAGAATCCCCCAACAGATGAAGTGTACATTATTTATTTCTTTCTACTTTTTCTATCTTCAGTAGGTAAACATAAATATTGGGCCTATAAAAGAAAGGCCATCTTTGACGTACAAAAATTTAATGCAATAATTGAGAAGACAAACACCCGACACTAAGTTCCAAAATCGATACATAATGCAGACTGTCCTATTAACATTTTAATGCACTAAAATTAGGAGAAGTATATATTCTATAAGAAAATTATAGGACACTCTCTCCTATTATTGTGCCAGCAAACATGTGCTTCAAAGTTCATCAACCAGGGTGGATGGGCAATCAAACAACTAATTGTACAGGCAAAAAATAACTTTTTACAATAGTTGGAAGATAATTTCAGTATGCTAGGCTACTGGATATTTTTAAACAAAATATAACAACTCAAATAAGTACTATTATGTTAGGAAGCCAAATGTAAAATGAACCCTGTGTCAAAATAATGACAACATGGAATATAGCAGTTAATGAAAATTAAGACAATACACACAATTCCAAATAATATTACCATGATTTGACATAAGAATGCTATTCAAGTAGCAAACAGGAAATAGCCATCTCGTCAACGTTTGGTCACACAGATCGACAACTAAACAGCAGGCCCGCAAGCTAACTTAACAGAATGCAAAATATCAACAGTTGCTTCAGGGGGCAAAAGTGTCAGCATTTACCTTGCAAGTTTTTTCCTATATTGCCAACTAAAACTTTAAAAGCTGGTTCTTTTTATTTGGCATTCGTCAAACTCAGACACTATTATATGGAAACAGTTGAATATATATGAAGGTATCTCAACCTAAATCCTATGACCTAGTGCTTTACACAAACTGAATGTGCTTTACATGCTGTTCAATTTAATAAGTTTCTTAAAAAGGAATTATTGGGAAGTATCAAATCATTCATCAAAAAAGTGCACAAATACAAGGAACATTGTAAATAAATTACACTAAACAAATTGTAGACCATATAAGGTTGAACAATCAACAAAAAAGGTGGTAGTTATCGGCTTCTGACAATGCTCTCATAAACCGAATCATGGATTTGTACTCTTGTAACCAAGAATTCACCTTATCCTCCCACCCAATTTTTGACCTAGCTGAGCAAGTAAAATTATCATGTAAAAAAAGAAATGTGACGAAGGTTGTAAAGAAGAATGTTTAAAGTCTGCCATTTGTTTTTCATTCTCTCTAGTAAACAAGTGACTAAATAAAATAGCAAGACAAACCTTTTGACGACAAAAATAGTGGGCCACTCTTATAAACCTGCAAATGATGTAAATTACAGAACTTGGATAAGCTGTCTATTTCAATTAGATAGATAGATAGATAGATAGAGAGAGAGAGAGAGAGAGAGAAGAGAGAGCACATTAGCTCAAAAACCAAGTAGGTTGAAAATGTCACAGCGCCACACGATTCCTTATGTTGTGTTTGAGATCCCATTCATTAGATTTTAAGGTCAAATGTAATTCTGATATCAACTTAATTGGCTGCAGTTTATCTTGGACATTGATGTTAGTTCAAATTCATCAAGTGAAATCAAGGCATTATACAATGACAATTCTCAGCTCAAGCACGTCAAGTACTCTTATGTCTTATCTCAACAAAGCCCAAGTGGATAGTTATGCATTCAACTAATGATTCCTCTGTTACAGGCCTATACTATAGTAAAACTAACAGCGTAAGAAATAGTTTTTACCCAAATGTTACCCCTAAGCTTAATTAACTTCTGGATGTAACTTGTGTGTCTGGAGCAACTACGGAGTGCCTTTGAATATTTTGGAACCATCTTAAATGCAATTTAGATCACCACTCTCTAAAATGTTCAATATGTAACTTCCCTAAAAGATTGATCTTAGAGACGCATGTAAGCTGGACTAATTTTAAATCTCCAGATGCTATCTGCATGTCTTACATGAGTATTTTATCTTCCCAACATGTTGAAAGTCGCGAGTACTCTGTTTCATATACAGCAAATCTACACCCCTAAATGGAAGGGAAAACCATACACGGATAGGAAAAAAACATAGACACGACAATCCGAACGAAAACTACCGAGCGGTGCCTGGTGGTGAAGGTGGTGAAGGTGGCTCGTTTTTGCTACTGCCACCTTCCGCCTGAAACAGATTCACATTATCAAAAAAAAAACAAAAAACACCAAAAAGATCCGCCAAATTAAAGCATTACCAATCCCCGCAATCATCAACATCATCACAATCATCATGCAATATTGATTATACACGTACCTGCGAGGAGTCTGGTGCTGCATTCACACTCGTCATTTCGCAATTATGAATGGATCACATAAGAGGAACCCATGAACGGAAACCTGCAAATGCATGCATCATTGATCGGATTCAGACCCCAAATACAAAACATTCATCAACACACACAAATCTGATGCAAATGTCATTGCTATTATACACAAAAGCCATCAATCCCATTCACCTTTCCTTCCTTATACAACTATTATTTCGGGAAACTGAAAGCATAAATTTGAGAAATGAGGAATTGTGGGAGAATAATCAAACCAATATGTGTGTGTCTGTGAGAAAAGAGAGGAGAGAAAAGGAGAGATGAGCCCTTTTTCCTTTCTTTTTCCCTTTTTCTTTTTTTTTTTTTTAAATAAATTTGTATTTTATGTGTGAAGGGAGAGTACCACTAACCACCCTACACAAAGATAATTTTTACAAAAATGTAATAATTATTTTTTCTATATTTTTATTTTTCTTAATAACGAGTTTTAGTATAAATTCCATATTTATCTTCTTTTCATGGAAAATTGCAACAAGTTCTCTAAAGATTTTTCATAAATATATAAATATTTATTTGTTATTTGAAAATTATGAATATTTTTTTAAAATTAACGATTGTCTATTAAATATTTCCTCATTAAAATATTATTTATAATTATAATAAATTTAAAAAATATGGACTGTATTTTCTTTTTTTTTTTATCTTATTCTGTAAAAGGAGTGGACCATGTAAAAGTCACTCCTCAAAACTCGGGCTAACAGAAAGGCCATGGTCAAGCAAATACAAACTTCTATCCCCCGGCAACAGCGGCCATTTTGCCTACTCTGTGGCATGCATTTATGCATGTACATTGACTTAGTATACACCAACAATGCTTATTTTTTCATAACAATTAAATTCTAATTTTTTTAATATTGAGTTTGGTCGAATTTGAATTAATTACTGATAAATACAGTATATCTGTGATGTATTTAGTGTATAATTTAGAAAAAAAAAGTCCCATAGCACATATTTTAAAATTATTCTATAATTAATTTAATTGGACAAAATTTATTTTGAGTAAAAATTGTAGGCAAATCAATTGTAATAAGTTGGATTAGTTTATTAGCAGTCATCAGCTTTTGAGAAAGTAAATAATGAAATCTAAAGGCATTCAATCGGCAATAAGAAGTGGTCATTTTTCAACTTCGGTCTTGTATCTTCACTCCGTCCTTAGGAACTAACGGTGCAACCCAGGTGATCTTGTATGGCTAGTTGGTGATCTTGTATGGCTAGTTGGTGATCTTGTATATGGGACATTTTGTGTTCCTTATGCTGATATTATTCTAATGATTTTTTTATTGAATTTTTTATTTTTTTATTAAAAACAATTTTCAAAGTAATTGAATCATTACGTTGTGTTCTCCAGAACATGGCCGAGCCGCGCAAAAGTTGTCCAATTTCATGAATAGCACGGCCTCACCGTGTTGAATAATACATCCGTGTTCTCCAACTCGTTGGTTTTTCAAGTTTAATGATTGGACAAAAAGCATAACAATTTATTAAAATTAAGGATGAAAATCATGCCTCAAAAAGATTAGGGACCAATAAATCGATTTTTGGGTAAAGTATTAAAGACCACCCGGAATATATGATTGGAAGGATCATATGATTCGGAATTACTTGTTTAAAGTCTATTCGTATATAAGATTTATGTCAATCAGTCTCAAGATCTGGTTAGTGCAAAATATAAGAAAAACAATAGAGAATTTTCCAGATTTCAATTAATTTTACCCTTAACATAGCAGTAAATATTATTTGGGCAACTTTGAATAGAAAATAACTTCTGAAAATTTCCAAAAAACAAAAGAATTTCCAAATCACAGAGAGAGCATGTATGGAACATGTGATAAAACCTGTATATTGCTTGCATAGCTTTCTGAAAGTAATTCACATTGTTGTGAGGGTGCAGGAAAAATAAAACATATTTCACACATTACAAACTTCAGCAAAAGAACAAACAAGAAGTGATTGATCCATATGCCCAAGCAACATCACCTTCTGCTATATATACCAGGTTTAGTAATGTTTGTAACAAAAAAATAATAAATGCTGGTTCAAGACACATTTATTGAAGGATACAAACATATCATCTTGACCACATTCAAATATATTTCATCTACCTAAACACGTAGTACATTGTATGATACGAAAGCTGTGTTTTACAATAATTACGAGTGATGAGGAGGAGTCTGCAATGCACCTGCAAGACTTTTCACTGCACTATCATAGGTCATGAATCCCATGAACCAGAATTCATGACTGTCGACTGAAATAAGCTGGATATACTTTTCAGCCGGATTTGATTTGCTTCTTGTAGGATTAACTGCTGTAAGCTGATTCAATGGGATAACCACCTGCATGCATACATGAACACAGTATTTAACCTGATAGGGTTATAGAATAGATGATGCTCCACCACAGTCAGTATGACAATCAAGTTTGATACAGAACAGATCCGACAGAAAGAATGATAAAACATCAGAATGAGAAAGAAAATTACTGAAGAACAATTAATCTATGACTTAAATATTCATGGCCAAGTCTTAACATTTCTGCATGCAATGAGATCACAAGGAGACAAGACTGCAGAAAAAGGGATAAAGTTTAGATACTATTATTTAATGACATAGCAATGTTAGTAGTTATCACACCGTATAGAACATTAAAGCACCAGAGAAATTCTACTTTCACATTTGAAAATGATATATATGCGGGCAGTCTCGTTTAAATGGGATGTGATGGATTGCTCTGGTGATTCCATATCGAAAAGCAAACAAAAACCCAGAGAAGAGAGAGAGAGAGAGAAGCAACTCAGGGCACAAACAAAAAGATATATGCTTACAAAAATTCAAGACAAACAAGCATAAGGAGTTATTTAAAACACACCTTGTAATAGCTCATGTGAACCTCCTCACCAATTTTGTGTGAAAGTGGATTATCACTACAAAATGCTACTTTTTCAGTTGACAAGTACAAGACTCCAACGATAGGACCCGCAGAAGTAGACAAGTAGCACCCATAAGACTTCAGGAGTTTTTCACCTGGGACATTTTGGAATGTATTCTGAAAAATCTTTTCATATCCACCTTCTGCCAAAACCTTGGTACCTTGTGCTATTTTTCCAACAGCAGCATCCGCCAGGCTTGGGCCCGTTTTCACTGATTCAATCAAAAGTAAATTAATATCAGAATTAATATCAGAAACTACTTCTCCGATGCAATTCTTTTCATGTTTATGTCTCCAACTCATATTCCAAAATTAAGCATCTTTGATAATTATCTCAAGGAGAAAGGGTCAAATTGAAGAAACATTAAGTTAAACTATCTAAAATATGCCGCTTGAAAAAGAAACATATTCATTTAAGAGAGTTAATGTAAGAAAAATTTGCAGAATTAACCTTATAAGTACGTCTAAGCAAAAATGTTAGGCTTGATTGCAGAAACTTGAACAGACAGGTGCCGCACTTAGGTTGAGAGTAACATAGTAAGGGTTATATATGGTTTCTACATGGAAGTTCATAAGCCAAAACTTGTTGGGATTCAACTGTGTTATACTAATAACGAAAAGGAATCAAACAGGTCTTTAGTGGCAAAACTGAAAGAGAAAGCAAAATTCAGATATCTAAGTTTAGCTCATAATTCTCCTATGTCTTCTAAGCTTGGCGCCAAATCCTTTAGCTATCAGTTATAGTGAAACGAAAAGATCTTAATTCTGGCAATAGGTTGTCCTGCATCCACAGTTTACCATATAAGGTTTAAATTTTTTGTACTTCCTATCAACATGAGAACTCAAAAATTCCTTCAGAGGTCTGATAAAGATGGTTTGCAGGAATTTTTTCCAAGCTAATACATTCATTTTATCAAACATCTAGCAACCAATCCAGTCAAAGCAGTTCTGGTGAGACATGAAACACCTTCAGCTTAACACCAGCAGTCGAGAAGTAATAGGACTGAAGATTGAAAAGAACCAATACGTAGAAAAACAAGAATAACATAAAAAACAAAGGGGGACTCACAGTGCTGCCACACGTCTCCCGCCAAGTCTTCCGCCTTCTTACCGGCCTCTGCAGCCTTCTTCCCCAATCTACCCAAAACATCCTTAACTTTGTCCATGTTTTCTAACACCCCACAACCAAAATTTCAGCAAAGTAAAAGACAACAGTGACTAACTACTGATCATTGATGATGAGAAAGGCCAGAAAAAGACAACGAGAAATAAAATAAAGCATACGCTTCATAGGAGAGGCAGGAGCCGGATCAGCGGAGACGTAGGGATTCGACCCGGTGGGCATGCTGGTGGCACTGACATAGCCGCCCGAGTTCTGATCAGACATAGACCTCGGGGCCTCACCGGAACCCGATGAGGTTGAGCTCCAAGTGTCGGGCACAGGAGCCACGTCGTCCGGCTCCAGTTTCGGATAAGGAACGTGATCCGCAGGTCGGCCGCCTCCGGCGGGCTCCGATTTCGAGTCGCTGGAGCGGGTCTGGGTCTCATTGGATGGATTTGGCTTTGAATCCGAATTATTCATCATGACATATAATATTCGGATTTCCCTATGCAGATTGGCTGATGGAGAAGCAGAACTGCTTTGCTGGTCTGATATCTGACCACCAAAACTAAAAAATACTGCAAATTTGTATATATTTTGATGCAACGTTTAACTAAAACAATAAATACAAGGGATATTTAAGGCCGCTTCTAAGAGATTTTAATGTAATTATACGTATTCTTTCTATAATTAAAGTAATTGTATTTAATTTTTTTTTATTTTGCTTTCATTTTATAAATATATTTTTTTATTAGATAAATTTATTAAATTTATTGATATTAATAAAAAAATTGAGTGAAAATTAATGTTTACCCTCGATTAATTTGTTATTAATTTATTGTAGACCAAATAAATCTTTTATGATTAAACTATTCTAATAATAGTGGAAAACCGGTATGGTCCGAGACTTGGCAAGAACGCAACAAAAGCATGAGATAAATATACATCATCACGTGCATTAATGTATGAAGATGTATAAGAATAATTTTTTCGTAACAGGATTTATTTAATCTATAATAAACCACTAATAAGTCAATCTGGTTTTTGTTAATATCATCAAATTCGTAAATTTTGGTTACGAATTGACTTATTTGTTAGACGGAAGTAGATATTTGGCGTACTATATGTAATTTGTCGAATTACATAAGGTTTATATGTAATTACACAAAATCTTATAGGATGAGAGTGTAATTATTCATATATAAAAAGGATAATTACATCATAATTTTCTAATTTTGTAATAATCATACGTATACTTTTGAGATTTAAAAAAATATATTTGGTATTCTTAACGTTTGCGTTAGTGTCTCAAGTAGATTACTCATTAGCCGAATCCAAAGAATCAACGATATATATATATATATATATATAAGGACTTAATGAAAATCGATTTTTACTAACAATTGATGTGTTTGTGACATATTGCATATCAAATAAATTTTTGCAACTAAACTACTCTTACAATGTGATGATATACCTCATCACATGCATTAACGTGTGAAGATGTATAACCGTAGTTTGATCATAAAAAATTTATTTGACATGCAATAAGTTTGTAATAAGTCAGTCATCTTCATTGACTGACTATGTAAACTAACCATAACTAGGCGACTAAAATTGAAACATGAGGTACCAAAATTAATAATGACTAACTTATGGAGTCGAAATTGAAACGATCTCATGTAAGTAATGGTCTTTTATTCTGTCATCACTTTCATTTTTTTTCCCTCCAAAATGATCTCTCCTTTAGACGGTCGACTAGCAAAGAGAACTAACTTTGATCATTAAAATACCAAATTGAAATATAAAAAAATATCATCAGTAATTATCGAAAATCAAATTAGTCAATTGGTTTCAATAGTTAATATAGTATTTTGGTGTACTGAAAATTTTAATTTATCAAATTTAATTTTATTAGATTCAATTCGATTTTATTAATTGAAAAGTAAAAAAAAAAATCCAATATATATATGTGTATATATGTTCCTTCTCATACTTATCTCAATTATGGAGAAAAATAAAATATTTGGAGGATGACATATCCACAACGTTCTCTAATCTTGTAGTTATTAAAAAGTCAGGTCAACAAATTTTTAAAAATAAAAACCAGTCTTGCGATAATGGGGTAGGTAGCTATAATTCACAATATTTAATTAATGAAAATTTTAAATTAATTATACTTAGATTAAGTTATATGAATAACGATTTGGTACATGACCTGTTTTAGACAGGGATATGCAATTTTCAATTAAAAATAACAAGGATAATTATATTATATAATTCATTGTATAAGGAAAATTATGTAAATTATCTAAATTTAAAATGATATTAGTTATTGAAATAACAAAAAAAAAAAAAACCTACTTGATTGTATTCTTTGCATGGTATATTTATTTTAGATCAAATTCTATGTTAAATTATTAAATTTAAAATGATATTACGTAATAAAAAAATACAAACTTAGTTGAGTGTATACTTTGTCTTGTAAAATTAATTTGATGTTGAAAATTATATTAAAGTATTTAAATCTAAACTAGTATTACTTATTGAAAAAATAAAATATTAGTTGAATGTAATTTTTTTGTATTATATAATTTATTTTAGATTAAAAAAAATTATATTAAAGTACTAAATTTAAATTGATATTATTTAATAAAAAATAAGAATTTAAATCAGACGAGGTTTGTGGGGTGGGGCTATTTGGGACAGGGCACGGGTCCTAGGTTTAGAAGCGGGGTGGATCTCGGGTCCGAACAAATCCGCCCCAGACAAGCCCCCTTGCCATCACTGTGCACCATTGCTGCATTGTACGGAAAATTATTGCTAAATTAGTTTTGATCGAACAAAATCAATCACAAAGTAAATATATCATACTTGCTATGTGATTAGTTATTTTTATTAAATTGTACACCAATCACGCAGTGTATTAAACTTGTCATATAACTGATTCAAATTTGATCAAATCAGGTCTAAGCTGAAATTTTCTTGCATGCGGATAAATTTTCATTATTATCTTCACATATTCCTCACACAATTCATATCACCCAGCCTACTAAGTTTTCATATATTTCATATGTATATTTTACTTTAATTTTGACTAAAATAATAATTAATTTAAATATCGAATTACTAATCCTTATTTTATAAATTAATCTCTTAAAAACATCAATCGATGGTTCGACATTATATGATATTATTGAATTTTAATGGGCATCACCATAATACACCCTTATATAGTGCCAAACTCTAGATCATCATAAAATTCAACTTGGCAACATTCAAGTAAAAAGTAGAATATTTGATCTTCATATCATGATGGTGGTACGAAAACGACCTGAACTTTTCAGTTGCGAATATTCCTAAATAAAAGAGGCATTAAATATATTTAGTAAAAAATAGTTGGCGGAAAGGCTATTTTTCAGTAAATAATGTATGTAAGGTAAAAATAATTATTATTTAAATTAAATTAATTATTAAATAAGTATGATATATTTATTATAATTAATATTTTTTTTATTAAATTATGTAGGAATCACGATAAATATTTTACATTAATTCAGACCCGACAAAATTTGATGTAAAATAATTTTTTTTAAGATATTTGGTTGAAGGAAAAAAGAAGAAAGAAAGTAAAACAAATACTGGTGAGCTGACCACAGTGGAAGTGCAACCAAACAAGCATACTCGAAAATATCGAACGTCAACCCCACCTTCCTCAACAAGACAACCTCAGTTCCATCTGCCACTCTTCTCTTCGTCCCAAATAAACAACCATCGCCACCAATTTACTCTCCCCAAATCCGCCCACAGATGGCCGAGAATTGCTAAGTTTAGCCCGACGGCCGCCGCGCGATTCTTCTCTCTCTCTTTTCAAGATTTTCTTATGGCTTCCTCCATTTCGGCCGGGCTTGCTTTGAAGCTGAGCCCACAAAGACTCGGTGACAAGAGCTTCCAGTTTTCTTCCAAGTTGCAGTTTCGGGATCCGTCTCTGGTGGCCTATCCCCTGCCCACCACCGGAACAGTCCATGTCCGCCCGACGAGGGTGGCGCGTGAGGTTTCGCCGACGACCATTTCGGATTCCACCAATGACGTCCTGGTGTCGTCCAAGTCACCCAGGCTGGAAAAGGATCCCAAGGCTCTGTGGAAAAGGTACGTGGATTGGCTCTACCAACATAAGGAGCTGGGTCTATACTTGGATGTTAGTCGGGTCGGGTTTACTGACGAGTTCTTCCGAGAGATGGAGCCCCGACTCCAGAAGGCATTCAAGGATATGGAGGATCTCGAGAAGGGGGCCATCGCGAACCCGGATGAAGGCAGAATGGTCGGACACTATTGGTTGAGAAATCCGAAGCTCGCCCCCAAAGCTTTCTTGACTCAGCAGATTGAGAATACCTTGGAAAGAATCTGCGACTTCGCTGAGCAAGTCATCAGCGGTAAGGTCAGTTCAAAGAGTCTTCTGACTTATTTTTTCCTTTTATTTTTGTGATCTTGTTCCCTTCTATTTCTAGTGGGGGTGCTATTTCTTACTTTATGGAGGCAAATCTCAAATTGAAGGGCAAAAAAACGATCTTTGATTGATGAATTAACAACGGCTCAAATGGGATTTGACGATTGATTTTGGAGTCAAGATTTAGCATTATTTTGTAGGATCAAACGCATGCTGCTGTGCGAAAAACCCATAGCTGATAACAAGAATTCTGCTCGAACTTCTTGGCGACACAAGTATAATTTTTTCACATAGTTTTCCAGCTGAGGATAATTGTTGCGGTGCCAACTGAACAAGTAAACTAGTCTTTTGCCCTGTTTGTATGTGTGCGTTCTATTAGAATTTCTAAAATTATGATAATTTAATGTTGTCAAAGGAAAATCTTGAAAAATTATTTGAAGGACAATGAAATAGAAAAAAACGATCCTGTTAAGTAGAAGGAGCATTTTCTTCAAGATGGTTGCAATAAACTTCAAGACAAGACATAATAGTCCTGTTCAAGGTGTTCGTAAGTTATTATGGAGATGCAGGTACCTTGAATAGAAAATCATTGATGATGGCGTAGCTATTATATTTTAGAAGTTGAATGATATACTGATCATTGTTCATACTCACTGCAATCTGCAAGTCTTTTTCCTTATCTTCCTTTCTTGTGATAGTCATTGTTTTTGAGGTTGCTATACTTATGCTGCAGATTAGGCCTCCTCAGAAAGGTAGGTTTACACAAATCCTTTCTATTGGTATTGGTGGTTCAGCTCTTGGACCACAATTTGTCGCAGAGGCATTGGCTCCTGATAATCCTCCTCTTAAGGTACATGGAAACATATTTGTTGTAACGGAAGGTGTACTAATATTATTGAATGGACACTTCCTTCTTGTGCCTATCTCTTGTCTCTGGATTCCCCTCGTGTTTGTTATTCTGTTCTGTGAGATGCGAGATATGTTTCCCTCTGTAAAAGTCAATTATGATACATGACTTACTCTTTTTCTATAGATGCTATAATATGCCCTATATTTATATTTTGTTAAAACACAACAGAATTTTGATCAAGGGGCTAACTTGAATATGGTAAAATGATGCATGAAAGGAGAAAAAAGAATATTAAATTCATTTAGTAAATGAGTTCGTGTTATATATTTCTTCAAGTAAGAGAAATATTAGCATAATATTAGGAAGATGTTAAATATTATTTTTGATGAAAGTTCTTTAATTTTATCAAATCATTCTCAACATAATGTAGAAAAATGGTTGTTGATGTTTCATAGAGTAAGTGTATTACTAAAACCTTTGATGTTTCTATTGATTTGAGAAAATTTAACTGATTGTCGATATCCAGCTATATTCTCATTTTATTCTATTACAAGAAACATATCCACCAGCTGATCTGTTCTATTTATTGCATGCATCTGAGGCAATTGAATGTTACATAATGATGACTCTAGTATGCTTCATAAGATACATATTGTTACCTAGAGACATAACTCTATTTGGAAACTTCAATTGAAATTAAGTTAATGATTTGTACGGTTTTCTGGCACCTAGTTTTCTTTTCATGCTAAGACCTTATTTACCTTGATTCTGTAGTTTAATTTTTCACATCTGTTTGACTGCCATCTGTCCTGTGCATAGTTATAAAAGGCGTGCCATGGCGCAAGCCCAGCGCCATTTTCATATAAAGTGGCGTGGGCTTGCTCCTGGCACAAAAATGGCGTGCCCTTTTCTAAAGCATGCCAGGTGAAACCGCAGCCATTTAATGGCTGGATTTCAGCCAGTTCTAAATGAGGCTAGGCTTGCTCAAGCCCAGCCTTTTAACTTACTTTTTCTAAAGACAGTGAAGAAAAAAATAGAAAAAATAAAACAAGAAAGGAAGTGAAAATCCGTGAGTAGTTGTGTTACATATTTCTTTTATGATATAATGGTTAATATGATTTATAATGTTCATATTTAATTGTTTATGTAATATTGATGTATGAATATATAATTTATTTATGCTATAAACTCTGTGCTTTAAAAAAGGCGCGTGCCATACCATGCTACATGGCTCCGGGGCACTTTTGCGCCATGCGCACTTAACAACTATGGTCCTCTGCAGATGTTGAAATAATATTAGAAGTCTGGCATCCCTTCTATAAAGTTCTGTTATTTGTGCTTAAGTAACCATGTTCCTTGGATCACTATCTTTTACCTACAAAAAGAGAATGTTTTAACTTGAAATTTTCTGACCCTTCTTATATTCTTGCAGAAACATCTTGACGTTTCGGTTCTCAAATTAATGAATCATCCCAAGATATAACCTTGTTACTTGTTTCCTTGTTTTAATATTTTGATTTCTTTCTAGACATTTAAATTTCTAGAAGTTCAAGACACCATAATGTTTGAAGAAATGCAAGCTTTGCATGTTTTGATGTATTGGATATAATACGGCAGCGGTTTTGTCTGAGTTAAATTCTTGTTAGGGAACAATAGACCCTGCTACTAATAATTAAAATTATAGAGATGTGATTTAGTGCCAGTTATGCAGTATTTCTGGGAACTAGACTTCCAACACTTTTCCTGGTCCAGCTGCAAATTGTGGAATTCAAGTAGCTGATGTTGTATTCGATGGTGCTCTGATTCTTTGTTGACATAACATTTGCAGATAAGATTCATTGACAATACAGATCCAGCTGGGATTGATCATCAAATAGCACAGCTTGGGAGTGAGCTGGAATCTACACTTGTCATAGTGGTCTCAAAGGTATATGTGGAGCCATCTTTTGGTTAATTACTTCATAGTTAGCTCTGGTTATATGCTGACCTGATATCCCCTTTAATCTCTAGAGTGGAGGTACTCCTGAAACTAGAAATGGTTTACTGGAAGTTCAAAAGGCCTTCCGTGAAGCTGGCCTGGAATTTTCAAAACAGGTTTTGGTGTCAGGTTCTTTTTTCAGCATTAACTATTTTCATTGGCTTTCACAGTTCTACATGTGCATGGCCATCAAGCCTAACAGGGATGCAGCAGGATCTGTTCCCTGTTGACCTGCATATTGACAATAATCACCAATGTAACTGCTGAATTTTTGTTAGTTTGGAACTGTTCTTAGATTGTTAACAAATGATGTCTACAGGGTGTTGCAATCACACAAGAAAATTCGTTACTTGATAACACAGCAAGAATTGAGGGCTGGTTAGCTAGATTTCCTATGTTTGACTGGGTGGGTGGTAGAACGTCTGAAATGTCTGCTGTTGGTTTACTTGCAGCCGCACTTCAGGTTTTTGATTATTTAACTCAAAAGATTTTTTGTGTTCCATTCTGCTTTAATTTTCATGTAACACCATCTGAATTTGCATTATTTTCATTCCAGGGTATTGATATTAGAGAAATGCTTACTGGAGCAGCCCTGATGGATGAAGCCAACAGGACCACACTAGTAATACTATTATTTCATCTTACTGAAGAAGCATAGTACTTTATTTGTTTTATCGAGTAATTGTGTGATTCTGGTATCTTATGCATTCTGAAATCTGCCATTGCCACAATGATATATGTTAGCTCATACAAAATTCATCGTTTGGCAGTTTGATCAATCACTTCTTCATTCTACCATATATGTGACCAGGAATTTACATGCGCCTGCAATAATAATGCTGGCGCGTGTTGCTTTATTTATGTATGTAAACTTTCGAAATATGGTAGAAATAGAAAGGACTCATAGCAGTATGCTTTTTATCCTATACCGTTCAGGTCAAGAATAATCCAGCAGCGCTGCTAGCTTTATGTTGGTATTGGGCGACTGATGGAGTAGGATCGAAGGTTTGAATTATTCAGATTAGACAAAGTATAATAGTTATGATGCAATTCTGTCTGTCATTTCAAAATATTTCCTTTACTGACAAGTGGGAACTTTGTTTTATTTGCTGCTGCAGGATATGGTTGTCCTACCTTACAAGGACAGCCTATTGTTGTTTAGTCGGTATTTACAGCAGCTAGTCATGGAATCTCTTGGAAAAGAGTTTGATCTGGACGGTAACAGGGTATGGTTAAAAACCCAACTTATAGAATTTCCTTCCTTGTGATGTCAGAAATTAAATAAATACTGAATATAATTGAAATAGGAATTTGGAGCAACTTGTGCTGTTTTATTAATTTAGTCGTAATCAATCATTTTTGGGGCCCAACTGTTATTATATGTTTCACCTGTTCGTGTTGCTCTAGCATTGAATAAATTTATACTGAATTGAGTTTGAGTTCCTCTTTCTCTTGTAGCAAACCCCTCTGTGTTTTGTAGTTCCCACCTCATATCTCCCACAATGACTTGGGGACTAGTAAATAATAGTGTTTGCATGAAAAACCCAATTATATTATTCTCCATTTGGTTTTCATGTAATAAAGAATACAAGTGTACATGCTTTTTCCCTTGTACAAGAGCTTGAGAACATAGGATAGTTTCAATTACTATCAAGAAATTTTGATTTTTGTCAAAGTTCGCACATACCAACAAAGGCTGCGAAATCATCTAAAACTAGCATTTGCTGGAAATTATGCACTTTCTGGATGGACTAGGGTGGCTGTTTCCCAAACTCTGTTTATTGCTGGGTATTCTTCTCCCTCTTCATCATTTCAACAGAAAAATTAATGTCAAGTGCCTACCAATTCTCATTCTTTAGCTATGCACTTCTATGCATGAAATTTCCATATATTTCCTGTGTCAAATTACTTTGACAGTATTTTCATTTTTTATGCCTATTTGACTGAATTTAACTCATTTTGAGTATACTTCAAAAGTTGATCTCCTATTATTCTAGCCGCGGTTTATTAGTCACCATATCTCATGTTTGCCATCTTTGTTCATTTGCAGGTGAACCAAGGAATAACTGTTTATGGAAACAAAGGGAGCACTGATCAACACGCGTAAGCATTTCGTTCACATCTTTTGAATTATTGATGCACATGATGAGATTTGTGCTGCAAATATCTGAAAATCTCTCTCTCTCTCTCTCTCACACACACACACAGCTACATTCAACAGCTTAGAGATGGAGTCCATAACTTTTTTGTGACATTCATTGAAGTTCTACGAGATAGGCCACCTGGTCATGATTGGGAGCTTGAGCCAGGTGTCACCTGTGGTGACTACCTGTTTGGGTTTTTACAGGTTAGTATGTTTTTGACCTATGAGGTCCTTTGCTGTTCCTTCCACAAGTTATAAGGCTTCTTTGAACTTTTCAATCAAACTACAGCTCTTCTGATTAAAACTTTTAATTTGATTCGTATTCTAATAAATCGAACAACTGTATTCATATTAACAATCTGTCAGATATTTGTTATGGTGCCTTTACTTGTGATTGAGCAGTAAGATATCGGTATGTTTTATTCATAAAATGTTTACTGTTGACCAGAAAGTATTAATGAGTGCATTCTATTTTTTTGAGATAGTAGATTCTATTTTGAAATTCTAGGGATCCCAGCTTTCATTCTATATACAGTTGTTGCTTCATGAAACAAGTTTAGTTTTTGTTTTAGTTAATCTTGCTGTTTGCCTACAATATATTTTCTCAGTACTTCCAGATCTTGGTATACAGGGAACAAGGTCTGCTTTATACGCCAATGACCGGGAGTCTATTACAGTCACAGTGCAAGAGGTGACACCTAGATCTGTTGGGGCTCTAGTAGCACTCTATGAACGAGCTGTGGGGATTTATGCATCATTGATCAATATCAATGCCTATCACCAACCAGGTATAATGTCCACTTGCCTTCTTGCGGATTTTGAATGAACCTACAAATTTCATTAGATTCAATACAGCCTGATCTTCTTTTTGGTGCTGAGCTAAATTTTTGTGTCAAACTAAGTTTTGGTGTCATCTTTCATCATGGATGAGACGGACTTGCTCCGTGACTTTTGAGGCATCTTATATTCTCTTGACTGCTTGTGGATTCATAAATTGCTTGCAACATTACTACAGGAGTTGAAGCTGGCAAAAAAGCAGCTGGGGAAATTTTAGCTCTTCAAAAGCGTGTTCTTGCGGTACTGAATGAAGCAAGGTATTCTTACAATATATTGGCTAGAGATCTTGCGGAAACCTGTTGGATAAATAAACATTATTCGGAGCCACTCATTTTAACACATAAAGCTGGGATAGATCTGCTACTCTTGGTTTCGTGGTTAAAAGAGGCATGTAGATCCTAAAGATCTTCATTTAGTTGAATATATCCTCTAGAGTTGCCACCATACTTTTCAGGGGAAACAGGGAACCATATTATATTTTTATTTAATAAGGTTAAGTCCTATAATTGTGGCCAGTACCTACTCTATGGAATGAACAAAAACACCTAAACATGGTCTGGCTTGAGATTGTAGTTTGAAGGTTGGTGACACGAGTTTTTGCACTTTGTGGACGGCCACGGCTACTTAATGAAACTTTAAATCAATCCTTTTTGGATCACGGTTTTGGGGTACCTTTTTATCGATTGTGGTCGCGAAAGTGTTTCCTCTCCAAATACGTGAGCACAATGCTTAGTTCATAATGAAAGAAGGATTTACTTTTTTTAATGCCGCCATTTTTTGCCTGTGGTACTCGAACTAGAATCCAAATTAATCTACTGATTATATATGAACTTGTCCTAGTATAGGACACTACCATTATTCAGCTTAAAAGACATAAAGATTGATATGCTTTTTCCTGTTATTTTGTTCCGTCTTCCAGCTGTAAAGAGCCAGTTGAACCACTAACACTTGAGGAAATAGCCTACCGTTGCCACGCCTCTGATGATGTAAGTACCATCACACTTTCTCTGTTACTCTACATTTGCTTTTGTCATAGAAAGCAGTTCGATGACTCCTTTTTATACCACTTGATGCCCTCAGATTGAGATGATCTATAAGATTATTGCACACATGGCCGCAAATGATAGAGCTCTAATTGCCGAAGGTAGTTGTGGTTCGCCACGAAGCATTAAGGTTTTCTTAGGGGAGTGCAATGTTGATGAGATGTATGATTGACAGACGTTGGAAAATGGCCATTTTCCAAGAAGTGGTGCGACGTTTTCGGTACGACGGTTTTGAGACCGCAAAAGATGAGGTGAATTTGTTCCGTTTGGTCCACCAATGATTTCGCGGCTTTTGGTGATAATGGGATGATGCTGTATTTGTCTAGAAATAAGAGTATCTTCAACTTGATGTGTGTTGTATTTGTAAAATCCTTGGCAGCCAAAATGCGTTTGTCATGGTGAAAGGCACGAAAAAATTGTTGCATCCAGCAGACCAGGATGCTTCACATCAGTGCTCTTTTAAATTACTCACTGTAACAATTTTCTACCTTAATTTTGTGGTCAAATCGTTGACTGCTTAACAGCGTTAATACTTATTTTAAAAGGGATAATTCCACCTCAAGGTTTTATTTCCCGTTTTTAGCATTTTATTTTACATATATGCAGAACATTACTTATTTCTATTCTCTCAATTTTTTTTTTATTTAAGCGTTTTTGCTATAAATTTTCTCATTTGCACCTCTTCCCGCAATTTATTATTCAAGTGATTTTTTATTTGGAAAATATAGTAAGTCCATTAAAATTATGGAAATACTTTTTTAAATTGTGAATGTAAGAAAGTAATATGTATGTGCATACATCTAGAACATTAAGAAACTATAAATATCTTTTGCAATTAAACAAGGATATAATTCTACATATGAAAGAATAAATTTGTAAATGACATAAAAGTGTTAACGCTGTGCCTGTTAGTTGATCAAAGGTTTGACTATTGAACTGAAGGGGAAAAATATAACCCCTCCAATTTAGGCTAGTACATGATCTATCCTTCTGGTTAGAGAAAGAAAAGCATATTTCACATTTAGGGGTAATCACATCGACTGTTTGTGAAATTACAAACACACTCTTTGAGGTGGTGTAAGTAAACGTACTCTGACTGTTCGTGTAAACTTTTATCGTTGAATAGAATGTATATTCATAATTATTACTACAACTTTAAAAGATGTACTTAAAATTTTTTGAATGGAAGTTTATATAAAATTTCATCATTAAATACAATTTCTATAATTACTATTACAACATTACGACATATACTTATAATTTTGGCAAGGGCATGGTATACTTATATAATTAAACCTAACCTTTAAGAGATGTTAATGTAATTTACCCTAACTTTCAATATATGATGTAATACTATTTGGCTGGTTTCGAATTGAATGGCTTGCAGTTTTCTTCAAGGTAGCAAATCATGAAAAGTTGAACATAATGTTTGTTTTCAATTTTGCTTCATTTTTTAGATGGGCCAAAATATAAATAATGCTTGTCTTGATTTGTTTTGGAAGTTTTGATGGTGTTTCAAGACATTTTGAAACAGGTGCCTCATTTGTTTTTTGTCAAATAAATTTACACTAATTATAGGTCCTACATCTAAAAAAATTATATACACTCATACATATATATAAATATATATAAAAGAGAAATGATTTGACAATGAATAGTATTTTTATCTCCTACTAAACAACATCAAACATACCATACTTATTTTATATTATCTCCAAAAACAAATCCAAACATACAAACTATCTCTAATACATACTTATTTATCTTTGTTTCTCTCTCTCTATCTCCATAAAACACATCAAAATAAATTAAAAATAAAACCAAACATAGTGGAAGGTTCATCAGACAATTATTGAATGGCCATCATCCTGGAAATAACATCCTGGAGACACAGATCACTCTATTAATTGATACTTTAAGGTTCAATGGGTCCTCAACAAAATATAAAAATAGATTTGATGTCAACTAGAACTGAACTCTTTTCATCATAACAAATGTGAATTTTCGTTTCAAGAGTGAGATATATATATGTATATTTATGTATATGGTAATATTGATATAGGCTTAAAATACATAGTTACATCACTGCACAAGTTGATTACATAATATTGAAAGGGCCGCCGAGCCAACAATTAAGAAGATGCAACGGCCCAGATTTTCTTCATCCTTTTTCCACCTTGTTTACATGTACTCACCTTATACATTTACTGAATTCATTGCAAGACAAAGTTCTAATTCAAGACCCACTATTCGGTATACTTGCTAGAGGCAGCATCTTTGCCACCTTCTGTCTCGGCCTTTTCTTATCTCTGCCCGACATCCAATTGCACCAGCAGTCAAATTCTCAAGACTTGGAGAACATGAACTAAAGATTTTCTAGAGCAAGAATGAGGAGAATCGAGCACCTATGCAGTTGCAGCAATAAAACTCCAGATCGAGACCAAAGTGCCAGAGCTGCTGGCAGCAGCTAGAAAATTACGGCACCAAGTGAATCCTGCATCTGACGCAGAAAAGCTTGAGTACCTCACTGCATCAAAGAAGAATTCACACAGAACAATAGATCACCTCTTTTATTTCTACACAATGCCAAATAGAGCAAATAACATTAGGTACCACTAGACTACAAGCTCTATTATCCATTCACACAGAATGGTATGATTTGACTGTTTTTTAACCCCTTCATTTTGTAGCGAATGACTTCCAACATATCATATCTCTTCTTAATCCAACCAGTAAATTTTGGCTTGCAAGTTTGCATCTCCTTCTTCCAGAGTTATATCCTAAATGAATTTCATTTTTCCTTCACGCAAAGACACACGGTGCTTTGCTATATATATCATCGCTAGCCAAGAAAATATGCAATAAATACAATAGTCCTTCACAAATCTTTTCGACATGGATATTAAGCCGTTTGGACATAGAAATGACCTTTCTACATACCTCAAACCAGGATGGCTGCATTCAATATCAACGTCCACTGTCAGAATTATAATCTGTCATGTCCAGATGCTTTCATTTTGGAATTTTTTTGAAGGCTTGTTTTACGGAGTTGAGGATTTTCAATGGAATACACTAGAAGATTGCCATCTTTAGTTCCAGCTATGAAGCATTCTTCAGGGGTCACAGTCAGTGAACAAATCGACTTACCAATTCCAGTATATTTTGTTATTATTTCAAGGGAGTTCATAGAGCGTACAATAATCTGCCCCTGATCTCCTCCGCACACTAGAAAATCACCACAACTACTTAGTGCAAGGCAGCTAAGGCGGCCATTGGATTCAGCAGTTGAAATGTGCCTTCCATTAATAGAATAAAGGTGCAAACTAAGATCATCCGCATATAGGACAATTTGGCCATGGCGAGAAGCAATAAGCTTGGACAATGGTCTACCAGAAGGATGTCGAAGAGATCTTACATATCTTCCGTCCTGTAGCGTATGGAAAATACAAGTTCCATCTTTTGAACCACTTATCACGAGATCAAGCTCCGTACTTGCATATAAGCATGTAATAACATCATCATGCCCACAAAGAATATGGAATGGGGTATCAGCAATAATGCAGTCCTTCCAAGGAATCTCTATCCGTGTATTTCGAGATCTCTTTTCAGTGCCTCTAACACGGAGAACTTCCCACACCATAACAGTGGTATCATAGCTTCCAGTTGCAAGTATGCTTCCATCAGCGGTCACTGCAAAATTTTGAAAGCCTAATAAGGACGAGATACAAATTCTTCAAGAAAAGTGAAACATCAGGGTGATGACTCCAGAAAGGACAAAACAATTAAATATCCACTACTAAAAAGAACAAAAATTACATAGGTACTTCTACAATCTATTTTAAACTCTAACCAGTAGCTCGTTCACATCATGAGCTGACAAGGGATACATGCATGCATATCTCTGTGTTTCCAGTGCATTTACAACTATAACCAACTTTCTGTGGGAAATTACACAAGAAGCAAGAGAATTCAACTCAGACTCTGTGAATATGCACAAGTAGAAGTGTGAATTTAATATACTACTTAGTTATATTGAAGAAAAGGTATTCCACCAACAAGACAAGGAGATATTTCTGGAAATGGATAAATTTGATAAATTGTTAATTTTGTCAGTAGACGCGATGGACATGCAACATTAGACAGAAATATAAGAGACAAGCACCTAAAAAGTTAAAAGCAGTGTAGTCTGCTGTGTAAATGTCTGGTTTCTCAAAAAGTGCCCCAAATCACACAAGAAGTTTTCTTTTGGGAGATCTCTGCTTGAAAATGGCTCATGAAGAATGCTGCAACATGATTGAAAAGATCCAGTAACAATTCTCCATACAATAGAATTGTTACCTGCAATACAGCTGACCACATCTTTGTGATGTCTAACACTCTGCACCATTCTTCCATCATTCAGGGACAAGACCTGAAAACTATTTTCCCAGTTGCCACAGGAAATGAGGAAGTTTTCAGATGGTGTTTGCAAGGTTGCAAAGCATTCTGATCCAAGATCAAAGTTATCCACCAGAGGACTCCTAATTTTACAAGGGGAGAGTACATCTGACCCAATGCCAAAAAAAGGATCCTGCAGGAAGATCTAAAGTCAAAATACAAACACACATACTATGTGTTTATACATATGTCATAGAAAGGAAAAAGTAGTGGTTATAACATTAGATAACAACACACCTGAGAGCCAGAGAACGTAAAGTTCCCACCAGACTGCAGTTGAGTGGTCAACCACATCTTAACAGACATTGTGAGGCTTTGGCTCACAGCGACAACGTATGAGTCCAACACATTGACATACATCACTGCTGAAGGAGAATTGTTTATACTTGGAACAACAGAAGTTAGACTAATAGAGCCAGGAGCAAATCGCAGAGGATGAGCAATTGGGATCGGTGGCCCTCTCCTCGGATGTTTCTTACGAAAAATTTGAATTGGTGTCTGACCAAAATTAGCAATCTGGTCCTCAATGGCTGACCTTTGCAAATCATCTTCCATGTTGTCCAAGTCAACAGCACCTTCATAAGTTAAATAATAAAAAATGTTTGCAGCCTGCATATTAGCATCTCAAAGATTAGGAAAATTCACACTTCTAGTGTTCATATTGAGTCAATGGGAAAAAGGTTTCTTCTCTGAATACCTCCACAGCTGGTTTTCCACGCTGTTTGTAACCAAACACCAGATCAATCCAGTGGTGAAGGTTTGAACTAACATATTCACTTTCAAGGGCCTCCCTGTTTTTACTAATGAATTCTTCTGGCGAGCCCTAGAAATGGAAGGTCATTAAATGAATTAAATTACAATGTGAAACTTATACAAAGCAAAATCTATAAAAGTAAAAGTTCAGACTGCAAGTTTTTTTTCTTTTCCAAAACACTCACGCACATTTTTTTTAACTATCACACACGCAGCCAACACAAGCACACACGTAAGGTTCAAACACAAGACTGTGCCCCCTGGAAGTATTTCTTTGATGGTAATGAAGGGAAAAAGGACATAAATGTGATCCCAGCATAACTAATGAATGGAAGGATAAGCATATTGCAACTCATTTTAAATTCTGCACAGGCTTATACCATAACTAACAGCCTTGCAGGAAACAATGATACATCTCCCACCAGGTTAACACGAAAACCCATTAGCTAAAATGTTTAATAGAAAATGAAAAGGAAGGAAAAACATCAGAGCAATTATCCAACCCTACATTACAGTTGTTACTTTTGTATCATTTTCCCAACCCATGGCAGATCATAACAAGAAAAAGGATGCCAACATAAAATAAGAAAGAGAAACTATGATTGGGCGAATTAAGCACACCTTGGCCCAAGGGGGGAGGCAGACATCAGCTATTGGTTCCCCATCTTGTTTTACACCAAAATGATACGAGTTCGAATTTATTAGAAATTCCGGCATGTAGAAGAATTCAGGAATCAATTCCTTCACATCACTTGTATTTGAAAGACAGTTCTTGAAAGTGCTTTCAATGCTTTGGAAAAGTCGGTCAGCATGATCAAATTTGCCACCCTGGTTGAAGATAGAGCAAGATAGCCATTTTGAGAACACAGATTATGAATCAACAGACAAGAACAAATAAGATGCAATCAGATAAAAACATAAAACCTGCGCAACTGTTTAGAGCTAACAATTTTGAAAAGAACAAGAAAGTAACTAAAATCCTAACCAGGGGCCCAAAATCTGTAATGGAATAGCAATCTAGTATGAGCGAAACAAACAGTAATCATGGAAAAAGAAAGCATACCTGCAAACTGCGGTGGAGTGCGGTAAATGGCTCTAATCTAAGTAGGTAAAAGAGCACAATTCCCATGCTTGAGTAATGAGAACCATAATAGAAACTGTTTAAGGAAGCACAGGGAATCATCATGAAGAATAGGACAACATAGCAGCATAGCTTTGGAAATTAGAGTCATAAAATACCATGAAATGCCGAAATTACCTGGGAATATCTGGATCAACAAAGTTATGGTACCTATCCTCAAAAACCTGAGTCATAGAAAAGAAGCAGTGAAAGATATTAGCTAAGAGAGGGTAATGCTCCAGAATGCAAATAATATCGACCAACCTGAAATCGTTTAGGATCAAGAGCTCCAACAGGCTTAGATAAATCCCTGAAAGTTGATGACTTCTTCAAATCAAGAGTCTCAGAAGAGTAGTCGGCCAACACCCAAGGAAATACAGGATACTGGGTCAGATCATTGTATGACCTTCCTGCAAGGGTGTTAAGAATCATCAGATATTCAAAGTTTGTAATCTCTCTTCTCCTCCAGCTTTCTCTAGCAGTTTCTGCCATTTCTTGAGCTAGGCGTCTATCAACAAATGAAATAACTCCAGCCTTGTCCTTGTGCCCCTTGAGGAATATAGACTCATTTCTTGTTGCCACTATCAAACTTCCAACATCCTTTGCATCCTTTTGGGATGCAAAATTCAAAAATATTGGAGCCATAGAGTTAACAAAGAAGATCTCTATTGCAGTATATCTCAGCAAATATCGAGTCCAATGAACAGCCTTAATCTACGATAAGAAACAAAAGGTGGCTATCAGGTCATACCCACTGAATAAACTTAGATACTAAAAGAGTCAAGAAATCAAGAAAACTTAAGTACCTTAGATATGTCCCAACACCGATGACGCTTAATACTTTTGTGCTGTTTTCTATCATTATCTCCATTAATAGAATTTATATCCTCATTCACACTAAACCTTTCAGAATCGAAATTCAAATCCGTGGGCAATTTTAGAAACTTCTGCCTCTGAGGTCCTCCAAAGTGTTCAGAAGTGCTGTGATCAAGACTGCCTGAAGAATAAAAGGTTCTAAGAACAGATGATCCACCTGTACCTTCCACCAAATACTCACCAAAGAAACGTATGATTTTTTTCATAATTGCCAATCGCCCAGCTAATTTTCTCTTTGGTGTCACAAGAACACAGGGGATCTCCATGAGAACCTGAAAATAAATGAAAAAATTAGAGCAATTACATATGCTTTCTGTTCTATCCTAATGTTTACATTCATACCTTACTCTTCTCTGATTCTGTTACTGAAGAGTAATCTCTTCTGTCTTGCACAATTTCCTGCTCACTATTCTCTTTTGTCACCTCGGAGTACTGTTGTTCCAATGAATTCTCTATCTCTGAGATCTTTTGTTGGGTAGATTGAACCTCACTTTCACTTGGTTCTGCAGATCCCTCATCAGTAATTCTCTGAATTCCTTTCAGTGAAAGTTGCTTCATTTTATCCAAAGCGAGGACCCCAAGACCAAGTTTGTTATCATTGGTAGAAGCAAGCACAGCGTCTACTACGGAGGGGGGGACACAAAGCTTGTCATTAAAATGATAATTTCGTCTTAACTTCTGCCTACGGCGCCATGCATCCTCAGTTTTATCAAGTTTCCAATGTGTAACTACACTATTTGGGAAAGGCTTAGCTGACCACGGACCCCTTTCATCGATCAGCAAGCGGAGAGTATGAATCCACTTTTCCTGTTTAAGCAACAACTTGAAATTAAGCAGGGCAATACCAAGTTAAAAGAAGTGACAGGGCTAGCTAGCAAAAGATGACATTAGCAAAAATTACAGCGACAATTTGCTTGTCCTCATCCAAAGTGAGCTGGAACAAAGATCTTCTGCTGTCATCCAAAGCAAGAATGGTATTTAAACAACTTTGTATTTGCTCCTCAAAAGCTTTCTTTTGATTAGAATCCATTGTCGCATTTTCTTCCAGTCTACTTCGCAGTTCATCTAATTGCAAACTTCGATCAGCTGTCACAGTCTTAATGTACTTGACTTCATCAGCAACCTGCATCATGTAGGCTACGAATTTGACAAGCCATAGCAAGATAAATTATTTGACAATCTTATTATTCTATTCTTTGGTGGGGGGTGGGGAGAAGACGTAAAGACAATATAATATTATTTGATAATAATCACTTATCTTTCTTTGACAAACAAAGACACATTTTTGCAGCAGCCCAGCTAGAAAAGATGTGACTTGACATGAGAAACACGGATATAAGTGAATGGAAGGCCATAGGCTCCGACTTCATATCATTCTTTTGAATCTCGCTCTCCAGTTATGGTTAATGTTATAAGGTTACTTGCCCCAGAATCTTTTCCCGCCAGGAAAAGCTGGCTGGCAGCAGAGTCAAGGGTCCATAAACCTAAATACTTGATTTGACATGAACAACACTTCTCTTTTCCAAGGATATAAAATCATGCAAATACCATAGATGTCATTTAATCTAATTGCATATTTTCAATAAGTCCATCCCATTTTGTCTTCACAAAGCAGCTGATAATAGTAATAACTGGGTAGAAGAATATAGAGACACACCGCATCAAGAAGTCGATCCTTTTGGATGAAATCAAATATAGCGTTCCCTTCCTTTGAATTATTAGCAAAATCAGACAAATCATCACTACTCATGATACTCGTAGCTAGCATGGACTTCCCACAGTTGATAGTTTCTCGTATCAAGCTAGAAATGACATGAAAGCGGGCACCACCGTCACGCATTCCATACTGGAACCTAACAGCTAGCAAGGACCTATGCACAAAATCAACTAGTCATCAATTCTCAACAATACATTTCGTAAGAAACATCAGCATATTCAAGTTCTATTTTTAAACGAGTCATTCCCATGATGAAACTGTTACACATTAATCCATTCAAACATGGCAAGTAGAATTGTGAAATAAAATTACCAGATAAAAAGTTGCAGCCTACTCTTGCTTTGCTCATCATCAGCAGTCAGAAGGAAAGGCAGAATAGGGATAAACTGTTGCACGCACTGAGATGCTCTCTCAAGTGATGATCTACAAAGATAGAGAATTATTAGGCGGTAAACAAATCTTGAACATCTTTCCCCTCTCAGTAGCATAGCCTTGTCAACAGTCTTATTTGGTTTTCCAACCAGCGCACTGCTAATTCCCCCTGAAACTACTGCAGCCATCTCAGCAGCAGGGATGTTCAATGATTCTACCAATCCGCGAGCTCTTTGGCCCAAAGATGGCACCATAAATGATGACGATCTTGGTAACATCTTGCTCCGTCCCTTGCCATTCATTTCACTGATAATGATCCAGAGTTTGTCGTATATATTCCACCACTCATCAACAATTTTTCCATCTTCATTGAAATAATGCTGGTCCTTTACCCCAGCAGTCCTATTAAAAGAAAGTGAACTATGTTAAAGAAAGAACAAATAAAACTGCAACTGAAATAAAGTCAACAAATACAACCAAATTCTTTATATTTTAACATTCAAAATCAAGTTGATGTACCCAGATAAGTTTTGACCAGGTTCTCCCTGCAAGACCTCAAATAAAGCAGCATCGAAATCTGGGCAGTTCTCTAGTTCCAGAAACTGAGGAAACTTGGAGCTGCTTGCAGGAAACTATTACACAAGAAGAATAAATTTGTTCTTTTAACAGCAGAATAATGTACAAGTTGTATAATGACTATGGAACACAAAATGATCTATCAGCACGTCAGGTGCAAACGACCAATTTAACAAATTACAAGCTGACAAGGGAAATCAATTTTGAAAACCTAAAATTGCATATAGACAATGGACTCTAAGATGAATCCATAGTGCATGACCATTCCACCAGAAGTGTGTAATGGTTACTTGTTATGATTTTTTTGGATTTTTCCTGGAGCTTACAGTCTATACATTAGGGCCTAAAGGAAAGTCTAGCTATCTTTTCCAAAAAGCAAGGCTGATGAGATAGAGTATTTACCTCCTAGATGACAGGCTTCAAGAATAACTGACGTTATTATCTACTCTGTTAATATTGTGCTACAAAATGCATGACTCAGTCATGGGTAATATGACTGTGAGATAAGAGGAAATTTACATTCGAATTCATGTTTCTCAGCCGTTAGCTTTATGGTCAATTGTAGTTTTTTAAGCCTCAATCTTCTGCACCAGAAGAGTTTACTTTCTTGACAACAGTTCAAATTAAAGAAAACAAAAACGGCCCCCCACCACATCAACAAATGGGTCTCATAGACTGGACCTATTAATTTAATTTCTTTTGCATATTTCCTCCACTGAAATGATGAAATCCAAGACAAATCCCCCGATAGCTAATGGCACATTTTAACCACAGTTCACATGAGGGAGATGGTTTCTTCTCTTTTGATGCAAAACCTAATACTCCAAGTGGAAGCCATTGAACTAAATAGAGGATGAGTTTCAATTGGAGGACTCTTGGCCATGTTTTGAATTGGAGAATTTGAGCCTTGGATTTGGTACACATTCACACATGCAAACATACAGTGTGTTATATAATTTTAAAAACTTCAGGTCTTACACATTTACACAGATATATGTACCCACAATATTCCATTTATATATTAAAGATATGCTATACTTGGTTTTAATTTAAATCAGAAATAAGAGGAAAAACTTTGACCACACATATACTACCACATTTACCTCCAAAATTAATTTCAAAGCTCATTTACAATTTTTTGATAATTGAGAACGAGATATCCAGACATATGCTAACATTTTAACATGTCATTTGAAGATTTTCAACTGAATCTCCAAACGCATTCTTAAATCTTCTAGAAAATCGTTTCTCTAAAAAATCTCAAAATATCACATTGCAGGAACTGAAAGTGCCATCCAGGCCCCAACTTTTCCTCATTTTCCTAACCAACATTTCTCAGAATAAGCAGTTAAAACATGGCGTAACTCAATAAAAAATAGCCAAAGCATAAATACGAGAAGAATACTAGTCTTAGACTAATGAAAAAGCCAACAATTTAGGGAGAGTACAACATACAAATACACTTCTCAGTCGCCAATTTAAAAGACTGGTAAGATTCCCCAAGTTCAATGAAAAAACAACAATGATAAGTGTTGAGCCAAAAAAGATCCAAGAAGTTGAACAAGCAACTACAACTGCAAGGTAAATGACATACCGGAAGCCGATAATCCGTTTCAGAAATGAGCATTTCATCAACTAATTTGACAAGGTATAATGTGTTGTCCCGACATGGCTGAGAGACAAAAACATTTTCCTCTGAAGATAAGTTTATTAGCTTCTGTATCAAATCTTCATATAAATCACGTAGAAAAGATTGACATGACACACCAACCTGCAAAAACAAGACTTATGGGAACTTACCCTTTGATGTCTAAAATTCAAATGATAAAATGATAGCAACAACTGGACATACTTGTTCACTTTGAATTAATAGGAAATTCACAGTCTCTTCTAAATTCTGCCAGCCGCCTTTTACAGAAAGCATATAGTGACAAAGAACAAGACTATATACATTTCTCACAGAATATTGCTCATCCATTTCAGAGTCATCAAGACTTTGCATTTTGGTTTGGTAACTCTTCATTACATCCAGCTTCATAGAGGCAACCAACCAAGCATTCCATCCATTTTCCTACATAAAACAATCTACTATTCAGAAGAATGAATTTCTTCTGGCATAAAACCAGAGCAACCCGCAATTATTAGTACCATAAGAGCTTCAATGTTTGAAGGATTTGAATCTAGAAGATCTAGAAGATCTCCCATAATTTTCATTCTTGAAGTGCGATCCTCACAACCTGACAAAAATCTGAATATTAGGGATAAAACCTGTGGAAGGACGAACTGAGAATTACTTTTGCTGTTTTTTGGTCGATCAGATTGGTTATGCTTCCGCAAAACCTGCAGAAACATCAAATTAATTATGAATTATAGGTAAAATTGTTCATGAAAGTCCTGATATAATAGAAAGCAATGTGATGCATAACCTGTTTCGGACTAGCACCACCTAGCAGAACGTCAAACAGTGTAGCACAGAGATGATCTGTCTGTGGAAATTTGAAGAGCCTATCGCATATTATGGAGAAAATTGGTTTCATATCTAAGCTTATTTTTTTATGAACTTCAGATAGAGATTTGGACCGTCCAACTGAAATGTTAAAAAATTTTGATCCTTTCTTCTCTGCTGGAAGACCAACAAGAAGTCTTCCAATGAACTGTAATCCAAGCAATCTAACTGGCTCAAAATCCCTACAAAGGTTAGTCACAAATACGTGAAACATCCTTAACTGATCAAAGAACAAAATCAGGACGTGGAAAAGAAGACACGTTTCAAGCAATCTTATTTCATAAACTGATACTGAAGAGACCATATCTTGCTCAGGATTCTGAATAGATCCAAAATTCAGAACATGCTTTTCCATATAAACCACAGAGATGAATAAAGTGCCTAGGATAACTCTAAATATTCACAATCTGGTTCAAACACCTTGAACTAGATCCAGATCACCAACTAATCAAATAACCACACACTAGACCAACTGTAAGAGAATTCTGTGCACTAAAAATAAAAAAGAAAGTCGGAGGATTCTGACAGAATGTCACAGATCAAATATGATAGCATAAACAATGATCATAAACACAATAACTTGATTAAATCTTCCACATCTTCAGTAATTTACGAATGAAGTAAATGCAATCTTTTCTCCCTTCAAGGCTCTCAAATATAAGAACCCTGTTGGAGAATAGTTCAACAAAGGCCCTTTCCTCCATCACCACCTTCACATAAGGAGAGGCTTTATTGTGTTCTCCCTCTCAAAATAGCACGTTATTATCTAACATCAAATCAAGCTTGAATTCTATCTTAAAATTATGATAGATACCTTGATAGGAGATTGACAAAAGTATGACAGCCTCCAATGACATGCAGTTGTTCTAGAAAGGAAGCGAGGAGTTGTTTGTGGGAAACAGCACGGATCATCATGTTTAAAATGTCTTCAATGCATGCCATATCCTGACAGGTTTCACAAAATGCAAGGAGTGCTTTTATGTCAGACGCCGCTGTATGCTCCCTGCAAATCCAAATAAAATCAACAATTTCTTCAAAAGAAATATATCAGATAACTTCAACTATAGAAGCACCATAGAAGAAGCATTTGAAAGATAGAATACAGATACAATGAGGTTAAAGCACAAGTCATACCTAAGACTCATCTCACCAAGACTTAGTAAAAGGAGACGAATTTTATGTATTTCTTGTCTCTCTAGCTTCTCTCCAGCAATTCGTTCTGTGACATGTACAACTGGCTTGCTTCTAACAGCATGTTTGGTTTCTTCACTATCCTGGTAAAACTGTCCAATAATATCAAGCACACGAGGAAGCCTACAGAGACACTTTAGCAACCTTGGGTCATTATCCAATTGCTGGAGAAGGAACATGTATAGTTCTCGTTGCACCCTGTAAACCGCGTGGACCCAAATATGAGGATTAAGAAGGATACAAGCAATAGCATCTGTTACCAGCAGCTCTGACAAGCCTGGAGGTAAATAAGAAGTAATTAAACAGTGCACATTGCCAAAGAGAGTAGCTTACATACATGTCAAACAAAAACTATAAAAATTGATAGCAAGAAAAAGCTTCATGCTTTACCACCATTAGAAACAACACTAAACAAATGCTTCAGTGCTGAAAGAGTTTCCAAATTTAGCTGCTTTGCTGGGACTGATTGAAGCAAAAATCCCAGTATTGAAAATCCTGAAAGTAGCAGCATCTGTTGTTGATTGGCCAAATTATCATCCAAAATAGATGCTATAAGCTTAATAGTTTCAGCAGTCAAATGCCCCTTTTTAATAGGAGTGAGCAATGTCCCGCCAACTTGATCGCTTGCTTCATGTTCATAAATATCACACTGTGTCAAAAGAGGAAAAAACACAGATACCCCCCCAACACAATAAATGATCTGCTGCAGCAGCCGTCGAGAGCATAGCTGTGTGCCACCCAGTACAGTTGCTTCAAAACACTTCTTATCAAGTGCTTGATCCACGATCGGTGACACATTGAATAATTTCCTCCCATCACTTGCCTGAAGAAGTGATGAAAACAATTGATTTGCCAGACTTTCTGTGGTTATTGAATAAAGAAAAACTCCATGGTTAACATGAAATTCTTAAGAAAAGAGAATGAACCTGCGCGTTAAGTCCAAAGATGATTTTTGATGCAAGGCCATCTTTGGCATCACTAACTCCACCAGACAAAAAGTTATCCACATAGACAGAAATTTCATTATCAAGGAAGTAGTACATATAACTTGGTCCTAAAGAATATATGCCCTGCACTAGTTCAGAAGAGATAGCATCACTGAACAAGTATGTGGGACCAATCTGACCAAGAAAAGGATAAGAGTTTTTGATAGAATGAGTGACATTCTCGTCCTTGGATATGGGTAGATCGAGTTTAGTTCCAATTGTGCAACTAGTCAATGGATCATTAACTTTAGCATATCTGAAATTTAGAAGATCAAATAAAAAAACCATCTGTTAGTTTGCAGGATACAACATAAAAATTCACCCTCTATAAGAAATGAGATTACCTGCATTTTTCTGAGGAAACAAGAACTCCATCCAAATAACATCTCAGCTGGCTTCCCCCTGAAAATGCTCTACCAACAGAATGAACCAAACAGAAAAAGTGCCACTTCTTTCTCACAAGGTTCAAATTCATCGATATACATTGCCGTTTCTGATTGATTGACTGACATACCAAAACAGGGTCAGTAACCAGCATGAAATTAGAGTTCACCAAACACACTGTTAAGTTATTCAAATAAGATTGCTATAGTCTCAAATTGGGAAAAGACAATGTATAAAATTCTAAGCTTCACCTCATAAATCAATTTGTCCTCTGCAAGGACAGCATAGCACCCTCGTCCATTTTCCATTAGGAAACTGAAGAGCCCCATTGGTCCATTTTGCGGAAAGTTTTCTACCCTGAGCCAACATGTAAATGAAAATCCCTTGTACACAGGCCATGGAACTGGTGTTTTGATTACGATGCCCTGCATAAGAGGTCACATGCTAAGTCAATTAACCATGCACTATAAAAAGATGAATTACATATGAAGATGCCTTCAACAAGGTAAGAGATAAGATTCAACAGAGTAAGAGGTTTTCAAAATAAGACTTCAGCCGCACCTTTTTCTCCAGTCACCCTTTCCTTTTCCCAATTAAGTATTATATGAGTCACCCAAAACATAAGACCCTAGAGATATGTGAAATTGTTTGTCCCATTATTGAATTAACACCCTTGTCATCAGAGCAGTCGGTATGTAAAGAAACAGGAGAGCACTGTTCAGAAAGAACAAAGTCATACTGCTTTGAAAATTAAAAAAATGAAATCTAAATACAGTTTTTTTTTACCATGAAATGAAAAATAGATTATAGAACTCTTGCAAAAGATGAAACTGTGAAAGGAAGAAAGAAACTATGAAACCAAAGATTGTTGCTTGATAATCAACTTCAAGGAACATTATCCAGTAAGGGATAGAAGTTGAGTAGAATATGATATTTACATGAGAATGTATATCAATTTATTTGATGTCGAGTTTTCTGTTAAAATCTGGAATACATAAGTTTACCATATGCAACTCGCACATATAATTTCATGAGTCCATATCATATCTCCATCTCAAATAAGTTGTGTAAGATCCAACTGTGGAAAGCAGTTTATTACTGTATGCCTCGTTCCCCAGTGCTCACTGATTTAACAGCTGTAGAGAAAATAGGCAAAATTGACTGGCTAACTAGTTCAAATAGGTAAAGGACTTCAATTACAAAGAGAATAGAGATGGTTTATTTTTCATAATATGCATTTTAAGCTCCAAATAATCATGAGCTGAAGAATCCCTGAATGAAGATTTGTCTAGCCACATTGGCAAAGCATACAGCTTAGTTTGCAGAGTAGTGCGCAACATAATCTGCATACTAGTGAAAAGTGTAGCATACATAACATAAGCTTCTCTAGAGTTCTATAGCAATAAAGTTAGGGGAAGATATCAAGCAATTCAGTAGGTGTAGCACAATATGAAGATTTTAGACACTTAAATTTTTTAGGTGCAATTTATTGTGTAATCTGCATTGTTGATAAACCTCCAAAGAAAGGGTTCATTCAGTATGTAATGGCTTGTTTTAGGAAAAGAAATCTAATCCTTAAGTAACCTCATACTTGTTATTTATCGTTACCATGATATTTCTACTTACCTGCCACTTTAATATGTATATTTTCGCATTAGAAGGAAATACTAATATGTATTACACCCAGATTAATGATAACATGAAATTCACATTGGTACAGGGGTGGGGGGGGGGGGGAGGGTATTAGCAAAGTTCGGTGTATATTTCCATGAGGAGAACAATTGAACTTACAGAATCAATCCCATTGAGATCAAAGAATGCCGTTGGTCCTTTCTCATTTAGCATTGTTAACATGCTGGTTAAGAGTAATGAGCTTGAGCGCTGCTGAAGACCCATATTCTCACTACGAAGCAGAGCAAATATTTTCCGAATATCTTTTCCAGATATACTATGCCCGCCAATAACCTGAATTAACTGGGAGATTTTCCAAACTATAGTTTCACTATTGTCTTGTGAAAACCAATTCA
>NC_026147.1:20743358-20757535 GCF_000512975.1 Sesamum indicum
TTAGATAAGGAATCCCTTAGCAAATGAAGGAACATATTGAGACCATGGTGTTGCAATGAGTCACTGCTCTGCCCAATCACCGAATGAGAAGATAAATTATTCTGGCTGATTTTACACCTTACTATTGAGTAAACAGGGAAAGAAAACTACTGATCTAAGTGATTAGGGAGGAGAAAAAGTTTTAGGCAGGCTCATGAATGACAAACCTTTTGAAGAACACTGAGATAAAGCAAGATCACATCTTCATTCTGATAAAGAAAAAGCAAGAACAATGTAAGAAAGATATGTAGGACACAATAAAAAGTCATTGATATTCAACGTCAGTCAATATTGTCTCATTGCTGCCCTATATCAACAGGTTACCTTTATAACAGAGTTCACCTTGAGATCAAATTTTCCATCAACCAACATATCAAGCAGCGTACTTAAAAGTGCTTCACCAGGCTGCCACTGGCAGAAATCCAGCAGCAAACTCCGCAAAGTCTGATAACCCTTCCCAACGAGCACCCTAAAAGCAGCCTTTAAGATTGACAAACAAAATTAGTCTAGGAATAAAAATGAGAACAGTCATGCACCCCTCTGTATAGCTGCTCTAGTATCTACTTATCTACCCTCAGCCCCACATAACTAATAAATAATTATACCATGCAAAAACAACAAGATTAAACAACAAATGTCAACCAGTTGCAAATAGAATAGGGAAAGCATTCACCATCAACAAGTATTGATGCCCAGGAAACAACTAGAAAATTTTTGTGCTTGACTGAAAAGCTAGAAAGCAACTACAACCATAAAGGAGTATGGTACATTATTCCCAACCGTCAAACCATTTTCCTAAAATAGGGTACAGAGTTATTTGTAATCAGTGGAAAATGGATCTAAAATTACATGATAATGAGGAGAGAAAGGCTGAAGTTGAGCAAACAGTGGCACAGATCATAGAAATGGAGGCACCCAAAGAGAGTTTTCATTATGTGAGGAGCATCAACAATCATAATTTTTTTAGTTAATTGGACAATGTTGTTTCATGGAATATACCTATTTAGTAGTGGTGGGAGTTCCAATTTACATTTGGGATTGAATAAAGCAAACCTGCGGACAGATCCTTTCAAGTAGTTGTCAGGCAACTAAATAATTAGTTAGAGAAATCAAGCAGCCTAACTGGATTTTTAAGTCACTATCTACTTGGACAACAAGCTTTATGTGCAAATGCTTCTAATAGCAGCTCATCTGGTAGCCATTGACATACTGTGATCATAGAAGTAATACATATTTCCTCTTGGTCCTGAGCCACATTATCTTGACAGGTACAGCAGCATATGTTTCAATACAGTAGAATTCTTCTCGCCATGAGAACTAGTTCAGTAAAAAGCAGGTTTTAATCATCAGATGCGTTTCCTTTTAGCCCATCAAAAGTTAACTACACAATAATAGTCTTAAGTAGATATCTGCAGGCAGACATAATGTGTTCAGTGGAGGGCTGCAGCTAAACAGAGTACCGGATGATTGTTCTTGTAAAATTTAACTTGCTTGCATCTTTATTTATAGCTTTTATTTCAGCCAAGAGCTAATTGACCATTAGTTTAATTTGATCACTATACTGTATGTTGTTTCTAGTTTGCACCTTTCACCTTATTGTCCCGATGCAGATTTACATTTCTGCAAATTCATACTCTTCAGCGTTTTAGTGAAAGTGTTCATTATTTTAAACTCAACCTAATTTCTATCAGGTTTGAGAGAACAATTAGGATCCAATCTGCATAAGAAAAGAAAGAATAGAGGTGGCAGATCTTGGTATGTGGTGCTTGAATTGGAACACCAAACAATGACAAGACAGACTTGCTATGACATGAGAAGATTTATCAGCATTAAGAAAAATATTACGTTTTACATCATTAAAATCAATAAAAAAAAGTACCTTTGAAGCATCATTCTGCGATAGTAAGAAAGTCAGTGTTTGAATGACATTTAAAACCAACTTCTCTCCATTTCCAGCATCCAGGTTTCCGTTCAACAATGAGAGAACATGCAAGAAACATTCACCCTCACGGAACAAAGCTTGATAATACTGGCAACAAAAAATGGGCCTTGTCAAGTCAAATGGCACAGTCTCTATGCAAATATTTTACTGTATGAGTGAAGATAAAAATTCAGAGAACACTAATTTGATTACCACTCGATCTCTTAGTAGCATGTCTCTCATTCCCATCAGTAACTCAACTGACAAATCTGCAAAATTCTTAACTCGTTCTTTCACATGTGTGAATGTCTCCAAGTACTTGGAGCACAGAAAAACTTTTGCTTTCTTGTCCTCTTCAGTAATTGGGACGATCTGCCAAAAATAAAGAAAAACTTTAATCAGAAAAGAGGAAAAATGATTCATCCATTTGTGCTATTTTTTATCAAATTTAAAATAGATACGTAACATAGGAATGGCATACCTTCATAAGATCAAGAACATACTTCAGCATAAGATCTCTAAGACTCTCTTCCCAAAACAAGTCAAACATACAATTGATGCACATAGAACTGCACAAAATTGAAAGTTTTGTATCATCTGATACTGAGAAGTACTCTGCAAATAGTTCCATGAATGTTTGCATGCATTTTGCCCAACTCTGAGTCACCTCAGGAGAATAAGAAATTTCATGGCTTTGACAAGATGCAAGGCCATCCGTAATGGTTTCAGCAAAAGCAGTTGTAGTTCCAGGCCCTTTAGATTCCTGGACCTGAATACAGGCAACTTTGAGAAGCCGAGGAATTGCAGCAAGTGTCTTAAATGAAGAAACAGTTTTCTCAGCAGAAAGCTGCAATATATGAAGCAGGCCCTTTGCCAGAACATTGGCAAGCTCAGGATTACATGCAGATTGTTCGAGGGCATCCAGCAAAACAGTACATTCGGGCTGCAATATATCAATCATTATATAAGTGATAGTTAGTAAAAGCATGCAATGAAGCACCAAAAAAGCAACTATGAACATACATCATATTGGAAACTAAAACCAAACCATGAAGTATTTTATGCATATCAGCAGACAGATAAACATGTGCATGCTTCAATAAGTAATCAACAACTAAGTCAACATTTGTCATCTAAAGAAAAGGGGATCAGCATTTTCATGTGCCAAAAAAAGGGATGTCAGAACAAAATCCAAGAAACTACATACCATTTAAAACAGGACTTCTGAATGCGCATTTAGTTGAATATATTTTTGCAACTTAATTACACTTCCTCCATCCCGTAAAAGATCTCCTGGTTCTATTTTTGTTGGTCTAAACATAATTGTCTCAGTCCAAAAGTGAACAAATAATAATTAATTTGATTGCATATTATACTCATTTCTACATTTTATTAGTCCGTATGTAATTTATGCATCCAAGACTTAAGTTGCATAGGTAAGGTAAGTGACAAATTAAACCCTAAAATTATGCATTCGGCGTTTATTTGAATTTAATAATTATATTTGTAGCTATATTATAACATTATCAATAGACAGTACTTGCAGCTTAATAACTTTCTAAATTTGTAGCAGTACACTAACTTCTTATGAAGACAACTTGGTAGAAAAGAAAAATATATTTGACTTTTCCTGTTTCCTGCAAAAAAGTCAATGATTACATCCTTTTGGGACAGGGGAAATACTTATATCCACAGACTCTTAAAATTGCTGCCTTCCCGGAAATTACAGGTTACAGCAACATCCATTCATGATATCAAAGCAAAGCACCAAAGAAGCAAGTTTCTCTAAAATATGAATCATAATTATTATAAAGTGCCTTTTAGAAGGAAATTCAGGATTAAAGAGAGAAATTATAAGCAGATGAGGGAAATTGCGATCCAAGGCAAGGTGCATTACTTTCCTATATACAGCTGATCTCCACTAGGAAACCCATCAACCGAAGCTATGCACAGTATAGAAGTTCATGTCCTGCTATTGGTGCTTCAGTGAAATTCTTTCAAACAAGCAATAAGCATTGACAGATCTGATGGAGATCATCCACCATGGACTTTATAGGAGAACGACTAGCAATGTAGACGAATGTCTAACACATGAAATATCAGACACAAAGAAAGAAGAACCAACCAAGTTATGGGAAGTTCCATTTAAAGTTGCTGCAAATTCCATGAATGAGATTACTTCAACTTGGAGGATATCCACATCACATAAATTAACTTGATTCATTGAGGAAATTGAACCACTGTATCCTTCATCATCTATTAAAGGAGCCTCATTGCTCCTAAAATTCTCCCCAGAAAATTCAGTAGGAGCCAGACCAAAGTAGAAAAAACTCTCAGAGAAGATAAAGTCCCACACACTCTCTGAACGGAAGACATCAATTAATGACGGTGATGAAAGAAGGACCTTCTTAAATGCAAAAAGAACACAATGCTGCATTGTGTAGGCAAAGATCCTGAAAAGAAAGCCAAAATGTGAAGAACTGAAAAGAAGAAAGCAAAATAAAGAATGATAAAAGAAGCCATAGAACTAAACCTCAAATACACCAAAAAAAAGGCAATTTTATACTTCAGAAAAGAAGGCAAGAAACTGCATGAAGTTTATTGGTTCACCTTAGGTGGCTAGGGATTTCGTTTTGATCTGAACAGGCCTTGATGCATGGGAAAACTGTAAGAAGCACCCTTGTGAACCACTTCACGGATAGTTCTGCATAAGCTGCAGACACCAATATGACATTTCTGCTGATAGTTGATTGAATGAGGCAGGATTTGGTGTCTTTTGCTTCAACAAAGAAATAACATAGAGCTGCACTCAACCTGGCAACATAATCTTTCCAATGTTGTAAATAAGATGGATCAGATAGAAATGGAGACGACACGTCTTCTTTACAGATTTCTGAAGCATCTCTCTTTCCTGCTTCAAATTCATCCTTGCGCTGCTTGTACTCTTGAAGCATGAACGCGACTGAACAAAAGCTATTTGCAAGCTTTTGTACCCTCCCATTCTCAAACAGAAACTGCAAATTGTTGAAATTACCAAAGCTACAACCTAGTTAAAGGAATCAGTAATTTGGTATATATGCATGCGCAGCAGATAAAGATGTTCGTAGTCCACTGACATCTCCATATGCCAAGAGGAGTTGGCACATACACGTGTAGGTCTAATATTTCTGCAGTGAAGATTAATGTCATTTTTTGTTTGTTGATGAGTGATTAAGAAAAACTATTCTTGGATAACCAGAGATTGGCATACATGGACCAAATTAGGACATTTAGCTTTAAACAGTAGAAACTGTAAGTCCCAAAGCTTGAATTTCTCTTCAGTAGACAACTGTAGAACCATGCTTTCGAGCATGCAATATTGCTGGTGACCCTGACTTAAGTAAAATCATTAATTCAATTAGCAAATGCCTGAACTTGAATTCAGGTAGTCTTGTTAATCATGAAAACTCAATAGGTAAAAGTAGGTGCTGAAAGGATACATAGCTTCCCTGAGAACCTCCAATGAGAGGACATGGAGATTAAAAATTCCCTGCAGATTTTTGTTTCTACAACAAGCAAAGGCAAAATTTAGATGTGAATTGAGAAATGGAAGAAAAAAACTGTAAGAAATCATACTATTTGTGTAAGTTAGGATGTTTATATTATATGCACCACCTGTATGTACATGATATAAAGCAAAAGAAATCCACATTTCAAGTATGATCAATCTTTAGAATAAAAGGTATCACTTAGAATGGATCTTTGGATTCTTTTCTTTGTTGTCTATCTCTTCCTTTTCTTTTTTCTTCCAGTCAATGTGGGGTTTAGATTTCCATTGTTTTTATGGTGGTAGTAGTCGGGGTGGAGGGGCAACATAGAGCAGATATTATTTATTTGCAACAAAAATAAAAACCATCCAAAAATCCAAGGCTGATACATAGAAGTCTGAATATAGGTTAATGGGTTCAGTCAGAGATTTATACTTGTATTGAGGTAATCAACACAACCATGTAGTCGTCCATAAAAAGCAAAAAAATATAAGATTCTGCTTGCATACTCTTGAGTTTCATATTGTACCTCAGTTCATGTATCACAAGTTCAGAAATAACAATAGTGGCCTGATGAGTGAGAACTAATGGTAATTAGCTGGAAAATCTTGTTAGCAAGTAAGCTAAACCAATGATAAATGCCATCATAATAGGAAGATCATACAAAAACAAGATACATTCGTAACACATGCTTCAGCAAGCCCAAAGAGGTCACCTTTCATCATACCTCGATGAATCACTGGCGATCAAGCTATCAATTGAAGGAACTCCAAGTCCATCTAATAGAACTTCCAGACCTCCAATACTTCGAAAATGGTTTTGACCACGTGGATTATCAGCCAAAGCTGATTTAAGAGCTCTGAGAGTCAAGTGCTGGAGGTACATATCCGCCCACTGTTCTTTCATAATCAATCTCCTGATCAGACGCAATATCTCTGGAACAAAATTAATATCATTCATGAGTATTGTTCCAATAATACATGAAATTCGAAAAGTATATAGTGAAGTTCTGCAGTGCAGATAAAATGAATTGCGCAACAAAAGCTTATTTAGGGGCAAAATCTGCAATGAAAAACCGCCTTTTCAGATACAGCTGAAGGCAAAACCCCAATAACATTATAGGAGTCGCTGGGCATATATTTCAAATTATTTTCCCCACTTTTACATTTTTGTCCAATACTGTCTACTTGAACAGCAGTTACAAATTCCTTCCGGATCATAATAACATAAACTATGTTAATTATTAAGAAAGTAACAATCTATTAAAATTTAAGAGTAATCGGAGCACCGATGGTGACCTCACTCATGTCTTAGAGCTAAAGAAAATAAGTCCACTAAACTGCAGCTTTTTTAAACATTTTACATCTTAGAAAACCAGAAAACTTGAACATGATCAAATGGATCAAAGCAAAATTCTTAGATATCCACCAAATGTAATAGAAAAACCCGTATGATCTACACGAAAACTACATTTTCCAGGGTAATCTAGTTTGCTGTCAAATTCAGAGAATGACACCAAGTAATGATCAATATAAGAATGTACAAGCGAACTTAGGGAACAGGATGGAAAGAATGACACAGCAGTTGTAAAGTCCAGTCAGTGGTTCAGCTCCGGCTATACCATTTCCAGCATTGCCACTAAAATAAAGGGGTCTACCAGACAATTTAATTTGTATATAGCATGCAAATCTGCAGTGAATATCAGAGCCACAATCAAACAGCAATGGTTTACAAGTGCAGAAAAGAAGAGAGTTGTTGATTAAACTCGTTAAAGAAAACATCAAACTCAAAAAGGTTGAGCATGTCCCCCACTCTAAGAGAAGCAGTATAACTGCAAAAGTGCATTAAAAAGATCCTTAAAGATCATAAGGAAGTCGAGTTTCAAAAGAATTAGTATATCTAGCCTACTCATACATTTAGCTAACCTACATGGTTCCATACAGACATCATTTATCAAGATCTAACTATATTTGGTTTTAAGGCAATATAGAATAAAATTAGAAAGATGGTCAAAACTCAAATTTTATTCAAACGAATCAACATCCTCATGCCTAGCAGACCAGTTGGTTAAACAACTTCAAATTCAGAACCAAGACTAATCAACGAAAAGCATTATTGAGCTCCCTCTGCATTTTGGCACAAATCACGATCCAACCCAATTATCTTTTCACACTTCAGAATAGATGGTGAAGAGTGAAGCTATATGGAGATAGCGGCTGATCTGACTGGTATTAACCCTTACCCTTTTTTTAGCAGATACTTATATTAACATATCTACATGCACAATTGTAATTAACTTCTATGCATTTCATTTTCATAAAGCTGTTCTGGCATATAACGCACAAGGGTTTGAGCTGCAAATACACTTTGCATATCCTATTTTTGCTGTATCCTACTGCTGCCTTCATGGTTCAGGGCGAAATGTAACTCATCAAGCTAAACAACGCAATCTGTTTGTAGATCTACTTCCTCTTCACCATTATTTGCTAGCCATGTTCTATGAACTTTCCATGAGAGAAGCGCCATAATTATAAATCATAATGCAGGTTATCATAAATCTTGAAAGTTAGATGCAACTGCATGAAGGATTTGAAAGTTAACACTATGGACAGGTTAAATCATAAACAAAAGCTGAAACTGCATACCTTACCTAATAACCAATTAAGACCTCCAGCTTCCATGACCGATACAACTGTTTTTTGGTGCCATGATAAGATTGTTTCAGAAACTGGAGATTTTACAGCAGTAGAAGGGTTAATTAATATTTCACCACTCCTCGCCACAGAAGTTTCGGTTTTGGTACTCTTGTCCTGTACATTTTCCTCTATGCTTGAATGAAAATCAATGAAATTGCAGATGACGGACACCACATGAACAAGTATCTTCTGCAAAGTTCCAGCACTCTCTACCATAGTATTAAACAAACTTTCATCTGCTGGGAGTGCACTAGTTATAGTCTTAAGTTGGACAACAGCAGCTGGAAAAAACAGAAGGCATGAGAAAGCATTAACCATGCAATACATTGGGTATCAAATTTTTGGGAGCTGAAGAGAACAACCTAAAACCATGATACTACAGTGAGCTTTAGATGAAATCATTCTACAACAGGAAAGTTACAAGTTTTAGGTAGGATCATTAGATTACAAGTCCCACAATGACCATGGATTTCAAATAAAAAGCCCATGTCCATATTAGATGATATGATGCAATGTTAACTACAATTTTTTAATTTGTTACGAAAAATCAAATAGATTTTCATGCTCAACAAAATCCAAGTCATCAAATTTAAGGGTTTCCATATGCCCCCTACCAATTAATTACTACTACATAGCAGCTAATACACAGGAGAATAGTCTATATGTTGATTCCATCTCAAAAACGTGTATGACGCAAGTGAATAAACCTTGAGAAAGAGGCGGAACAAATACTAATGTGGAAAATGATACTTATGAAACAACACAGGAAATAGGATTTCCACCTTAAACACACATACTAAATACTAAACATGGCAGATAATACCAATGCAATCAGTTAAAGAAATAAAATGCTGCTGCTCACTACAAGAATGTGGTGATCTTACCTTTCATCAATGCTGTAAGCTTCTGAATCCCACCATGATAACCAAAAACTTTGCAGTTATGAATAGATAAAGTCACAACAGCCAAAGCATCTAAGGCCATCCATGATTCGCTTGTTATATTTATGCTTGTAGTGATGCCAACTTGATCTGAGGATAATTTCATTACAGTTCCATATGAGATGGCATATGAGGAAAAGAAAAAGAAGAGCATTTGAAATCATCCATCTTGAGAAAAGTCCAAAGTGTTCAGAAGAGCCAAGTAAATTAAGCAAAATTAAGGGTATAGTTTCATGGTTCCACAATCAAGTAAAACCAATAAATAGAAAAATTCTACTTTTAGTAATATCCTTTCATGATTTATTATCATATTGTACTACTCGTTGCTTTTTCCCCCTTTCCTGGTAAAGAAGCACCACACAGCAACATTTTGTAGAAGGTGGCCCAAGGAGAGCGAGAAAATTTATTCTAACTCTATCGTGCACAAAAGGAAGAGAACACCACATGCCACATGAAATTGCTTTGTCAAGTGGCAAGTGCCTAATTGTATAAACCTGCAGTAGGTATGCCAATTACCAAAGAAATTTCTTTTGCTCTCCTGAAGCTAACACAAAATCATAAAGATGAAGGAGCTTGGAAAATAGACCAGTTTTTCTTTTTCCTTTTCCCCTTTTTTTCCCTTTTGGTGATCTTGGAGGTGAGTAATGCTCGTAGAGAGAGCATGCACCTTCCATACAAATAACTTTGCAGTCACTTTGAGACTAAAGAATCTTTTTTTGAGAATTACATTTTCTTTGCTCACTTCCTTGACATACTGGAGTAATCACTTATCATATATTCATATTCAAACTAGAAGTGATCTCGCAATACTTTAAGAAGTAAAAGTTCATTGAGTAGAAGAGATCATGTTAAAAGCATCTTAACCTGCAAAATGACAAATGAAATAAATGAATATAGTATAAATATTTCCTACATATATGCTCCTGCTGTTTACCATTGCACAATTATTTCAGATTTCCTGTTTAAGGACAAGAGATAGAACTACTAGTTTGGTGAGGAGGAGAAAACCTTCCACAAAATGAGAAAGATATTCAAACAATTATGCGTGATAACTTAAGAACAGAGTTCCCATCTAATTTGATCCTGGCTAACATTCAAGTATGATATGTAAGTTATAGTATCAACCAAAAGTTCAAAATCAAACTCCAGATACATTTTCTCTTAATATGATGCAAGGAGGATTGTTTAGTCGTGCATCAAGCCAAGTTCAAAAGCCAAATGAAGGAGAGGAAGAGAAAATAAAATGGTAAAAGAACTTCAATCTCACTAACTAGAGTCCATCAGCTGCATAACAGTTTACAGCAACTTACTGTTCGTAAGCAATCTTGTTATTCGTGAAACTTCTTCTGTCAAGATCAGTATTACTTCAGTAGGGTGACCATAACTACAGCCAAACACCACATCACCAATATTTTGGTAATATTCCACAGGTGAAGGGGTAGGAGTTTCTTCAGGAGTTTGACCCAAATTAAAGGGTTTCCAGTTCTGGAATATCATCAAGAATTGCTTGAGAAATATATGGAACAACTTTCTCTTTTCCACCTGAAATAAGAAAATATGAGCAGAATTCCACATTTTTTTACAAAAACATAGGAAAGACAGGATCCAAAAAAATAGAGAGGCCTTCCCACTAAATGCCTCAAATTTCTCAAGCTATCATCACTTACTTCTCTGTGCATAGTCTAGCATGTTTTGGTCATTGCATGGCAAAGAAATATGATTCTATAGTTCTTCAAAAGTAATAGGGAATTCTCTAAATGAGCAGTTATATTTGCAGCCACAAGTATCCATCAAAAGGCCAATCGAAATGAATATAGATAGCATGTGCAGAAATCTAAAATACCAGTTACACAATCCTAATATAAATGTAAATATAAAAATAAAAAATCCACATGCATATTGTTGCATATTCCACCCTATACTACATCACCATTCAACATTGGATTAAATAGTTCCCATTGGCAGCCCACGTCTATGTTCATAAAGCTAGTATTCTGGCTCTATTTTAACCATTCCAAGCTGAAGGAGATAGTTGCAGATTTTAGGAAGAAAGGTGACTTAACATGTAAATCATCTTGGTGCATATAATAATTTTTCAAGCAGATGCAAGAACTCAAATCGGTAAAGCTTGCTATTCTAAACAGGAAGTACCATCTAAATATCATAGAGAATACAACATCAACAAGCACCAGTGTAAAAAATTATAGATACAAACCTCATCAACAGTAGTCACATATTTTTCCAAAAGTGCTTTCAGAATAGCCTCATCGCCTACCTCACTAGAGAAGACAAGAACAAAAATGTTAAGCCATGGACATAATAAATTTATTGTAAGCTAACTGCTAATGCCATCATTTAATAGGCATCTGCAGGGGAAAAAGTACTGTTTCTCTCAACCTAAATAAGAGAGAAGAGATACATCCAACCAGAGAGTCAAATGTCACAAATAGCACCCGTAAGAAAAGTAAAGCAAGTTTCTCAGAGAACTAAATAAACAAGCTACCCTAAAAGGCTAAAACAAAATGAATTGCTTAGGTTGAGAAATTTCAAGTACAAATTGCCTTATGTCAGGATAGGATGAGAATACCTAAATAAGAAGGAAAAAGCGTAATGAATTGCCTTCTGATTTTTTTGCATAAGATTCAATAAGCTTGATTCCAAAGAGATAGAGAAAAGCATAGCTTGATAATGACACCCAACACCCATAATGTTCGATCGGGGCATCTATTTATTTGTGCTATTTGGAACATAAATTGAGCAAAACATGCCTTAGTAGGCTCGTCCAATGCAATTATAGATGTAAAAGGTATGCATGCATAGGCACAATTAGGATAAGTAACTTTACAAAAAGACTTAACATATATAATATTTACAAAATGTATACAGAAAGACCAAAATTTGTGGTACGATAATTTGTCCAGACTTCAAAGACAAAAATTCACAAAATTCCAGCTCCCTTTCCTGCAAACTCTGAAGCTCCAATGCAACAACGAAATCAATATTGGGGTTTACAAGCTTATTATTGTAATCCTAGAGCAGTGAGTAGGCAGATAGAACCTCCTTAGATTTCAATTCAACAGAAAACAGATACCTGAAACAGATAGTTGGATTCGGTGGAGAAAACCTCCCAGATTGTGGGACTGATCCATATTCCCCACTTTGGCCACCAGACCTCCAAATGAGGTCTGCTACACCTTTGACTATGTTCATACCTCCTGGCACGCCAAGATTACAGGCCAAGTAAAGTAACAAGCGACCAGTTATGAGCATGCAAAGAACTCCAGCAATCAACCATTGCTCCCTCCAACCACAAGTTCCTATGGACGACTAGCAAGGAAGAGAAAGTTAAAACAGTATAAATTGGTATTTAACCAAGCGATGATCAATCAAAACATGCTTAAAATAATGGGAAAAATGTATGAGTTCAGTAGGTTGGACAACCCATTTTGCATTCTTCATCAATCCATAATATCCAAAATGAGCAATAAAGAAATTGAATAAAATATAACAGAAAATTATTGAAAAAAAGAAACAAATAAACAGCTCAGAATCGGTATTTTTCGCAAATATGTTGAAATTCCAAAAAAAATCATATCAGTCGTTCGAGGTCAACGTAACGATGATACAATAGCTGCGAATCAGCATCTACACAAAGAAATAGAAGTTAGTGAAAAGGGAAAAATCGGCATGAACCTGATCGAATCAAAGTAATTATGTAAATCGAACCCCAATTCTTTCTTCTATTAGGGTTTGAGAATTAAGATCTGAAAATTTGAGGATTTTGTCGAAGCCCAAAAAGAATAAATCCCCATAAATAAGTACTGATTGCAAATAATTACATAGTTATATTTATTACTTTAATCATTTGCAAATGTACGAAGTAGAATCCACCTCTTTTTCTATACCAAAAAATAATACTTCTATTTTTCTATTTTTTTTCCTTCCTTTTATTAAGGGTGTGTTTGATTCAGCACAAAAATGAGAGTATAACAAAAGTAGAATTAAATGTATTGGTGTTTAGTTAAGAAAATAGATGGAATAGATGGAGATGAAGTAGAATTCGATGTATATAAAACCCCTTTGGAGTTTAATTTTGCATTCATAATTGAGCGAAAAAGTAAAAGTATAAGACCAAAAAATATATTTTTTTTTTATTTACTCTATTACCCATATATAATTTTCCTCCAAAATTGTTTTTGGTACCAAAGACACTAATGTTTGAATTCGATTTTCATTAGTTGAAAACATTGTTAGTTTTATTTTATTTTATTTTAACTAAACAATTTAAAATAAATGGACAATACTCATTTTAATTAATAATTTTATTCATAAGAAATATTCTTATTCTTACTTAATAAATATTTTTACAAATAAAGTTTTAAAATTTTTTATATACTAAAATTATATTAGAATAATATTAATTTATTTAATTCTAATACATAAAGGTTATTCTTAAAATTACAAAAATTAGTTTTTTCTTCTTTTCCTCATAAGTGTTTGGGATTTACTCTCATTCCAATCATATCAAACAATTTGAAGAAAAACTATTATTATTGCTCTATCCCTCCCCCTTTCACTTCGCTTTTCATCATACTTCAACCAAGCAAACCATAACTTTGTTTGGAAAACTAAACATTTTCCGTCCCTCAAGTATTCGACATCAAATTATTTTCTAAATATAAATAATAATTTGGAGGGAAAATTGGCTCATTATTGAGAAAAATTACCAACAACCCGCCCTTATTTTTTAAATTCAACTAAAAACCTCCTATGTAAAAAATATAGGCAAAAAAACCTATAATTTTTGAAATAATCACACTATCTCTTATCGTTAGTTGCCTTTAATGGTATTAATTTTTTTAGTGATTTATCCGTAATGCCTTACCTTAATTACTATTGAATTTCATGTTTTAAGAAATCTTAAAAATATATTTTGTATTTATATATATCATACATATTAAATAACTATATTACATATATATGTACCTCTTGGGAGGATAGTTTGTTGATGATGATTGTATACTATAAACGATTTCTCTCTTTCTTTTTTTTT
>NC_026147.1:20767535-20782851 GCF_000512975.1 Sesamum indicum
TCAATCATCCATCCTCTGTTTGTCCATGCAAATCGAACCTTCTTGCGTAAGATTTGAACACACTGCTTTGAGTAAGGGCAAGAAAATAGCAACTATTAGTGAGTCTCCAGCGTATCCAACGAGCAAAGAACACAATTTCTATTAAAATGTTGTAACTACGGAAGATCCATGATCGAGAGTCGTTCATGTAGATCTAGCCATAAGATAAACGAATTTCGGGGGATTTTGAATGGGCCAATAAGGAGTGAATACCAACCTACCTTTGGGCCTGAAGAGCAAAAAATGTCATACACCCTCCTGTTGGTGTAGGGGCCTCCCCTCAGAGTGATCGAGTCGTGTGTGCCACGTAGTGGAGGCAAACTTTGAATGATGTCCAACATAATAATGTCCGCCTGTGTGGGTTTGGGTGTGAGCAGCAATGGCCAATGCCATACTCCATTGTGAATAACCTCTCTAAGGAGCATATCCGCCCGTGTGTGGGTGTGATAGTGTTCGTGTGGAAATATAGTCATTAAAATCCCCATAAGATGCCAAGTATCCTGACATATATATATATATATATATATATATATATGTAAATCCATGTTACCCATATAGAACCGCGGTATCTACTTACTATTCTCCAGATATGTCTACTCATAAGAGTCCGATTGAGGGCTGCTACATTCATGATTCCCTGTCCTCCTTCTTCCACTGGACGACACACTTGATTCCAGGAAACCTTCGGATATCCAAAGGTTGATGCACCATTCCACAGGAACTGGCTGAACCGTTTCTCTATTTCCTTATTAACTCCTTTTGGCAAAATAAATGTCATAGCACAATAAATTATAGTGACATGAATACTGATTTAATGAGTTGAATTCTAGCTGCAAATGACAGCCGAATCGAAGCCCAACCCTGCAATCTCTTATCAATAATTTACTAATTTGGAATTTCTTATTAAAACAATATACAATAAGAAGTTTTGACTAATTAGTTTTATATTACTATTGAGTTTTTGAATATTGTTATTTATATTTTCATATTAATTGACTTGAATACAAAATAAAATATAATAATTTATGAATACGAAGTACAATTTTAATTTTGAAAAATATTTTTTATTTGGTAGTACCAATTAAATTTAGAAAGTGAATTACAAATAATAGAAGTAAATAGTTTCCTTATCAATAAAGCAATTATTATCAATTTGTTTTGAAAATATAATTGTATAATATAAATGTTTCAATGACAGAAACATAAATAATATCATGAACTTAATATATTTTATGACTAACTATAATAATATATTTACTTGTAAAAATATATTTGTTCAGTCTCCATAAAAAAATAAATTTCCTTACGCATATATCACGTCGGTAAGTCCCCACAAGATCATTGATATCCGATTTCAATAATTCTTAACTTTGAACATTTAAAACCAAGATCTTATACATATATTTTACAATCACCATCATAGGCATAATCGTGAGCTGTAGTTATGTATAGCCTAGAGACTTAATCCAATTCCAAAGTTGCTAATAAAATGCCGAATTTATTTATGTGTACGAACACATAAAAGCTAGCTTTGCTGATTGACTCTACCTTAAAAGTTTTCTTGATATACAGTATATCATAAATATTTACTATTCTCGAAGTAGCTTAAAGGTATCAGAACTCTTAAATAGTCTTCTTTTAATAGAATTTTATGCTTTTATAAGTAATTTTTATTTATTATTATAAAGGTTATTTAAGTAAGGGTATGAATTTCTTTTTATAAGAAAAATCACGTGAAAGATTCATACATTTATATATAGTATATAGATATAGATATATTTTAGTACAAGGAATTTTCTTTTGTCACAATTATAATTACTATTATTTGTTAAATTTTGTTATCAAGAAAAAATAGTGACAAAAATTGTCACTAAATACTATCAATGACACATGCATGTATAGTACCGACCTGCAACAACAAATAATTGTTCTCACTATTTTTATTTTCACTAAGATGTCACTATTTTTGTGCCATTAATTACACATCAGTGACAAGTTTTTGAAAATTATTGTCACTAGTAACTATATAACGACAAAATAAAAAGTATTACCACTTAATATATATTTATTGTGATAATTTTAGAATTTTCACTTGATATTTGATATGTTCACTATAAATAATATCTTCTTAAATCTCAAATTGTTGCTTACTAATTTTAGATGCCAATTAAAGCACGTATATGCCAAGTGTAGGCTCAAATCTGTTACAAATGTTCACATTCTAGGGATTTAAATCACAGTGCATTCATTTTATGTCTTTCAATGCAATACAAGTCAGAATTTTTAGAAGAAATGTTTGGTTTTCATGCATTCAGAGAAAAAGTACAACTCATAATAAAAAAAGTAACAATATGTGTTCAATTACATTTTCTTTTCCTTTTATGTTCCATTAGTCAAATTAGGTATTACTTAGTGACAATAATAAATAAAGTAATTTGACTCCATTAGAAGATTGTTGATTGTTTGGATTACTTGCAACCTATATCAAAATACGAGCCAACGGAGATGATATATTTCTAGTCATTTTCAGCTGAAAATTTGACTTTATATCGAATGATATATCGAACATGGGAATGAAAAACATCTGAATCAAATATGGGAATCATTAATTAGTAGTAAAACTAACAACGGAGGCTAATGTTGCACTCACAGTCCATGCGTGCAGTGTGGTGGTGAACTCGTGCTTCATGTATAGCACATCTGATCGCAATTGTGCCGGTATAATTTGGACCTGTCGTCCCCTATGCAGAATGCATAGATGCATGCGTATACAAATGTGAAGAGAAAAAAATGTTATTTCTTTAATTTGTGATACAGTAATACCACTTATGACGCGTTTCAACCTCTTGCTATGCTACAAAATTATTGGCTCTTTGAAGCCTGAAGGTTCCCCGTGTGGAGAAAACATAGTGACTGAAAAAGAGGACGTGAATATGTGGCTCACCTAAATATGAACATACAACTCTTTTTCAGGGTATGAGAGAGCAGTAAGTGCAACTCTCACAGAAATATGAGTGCTCGATTTCAATTGGTAATGTTTTTATTATATAGATTGGTGATATATTTCCATTTCCACATAAACAGACCTGCAGCTCACTTTGTCCCAAAGATGGCTAGGAAATCTATCAAATCTTTCCTGGGAAGTTACAAAGGCAAATCATCAGGCTAGCTGCATCTGGTCTGTGCGAGCTACAAAGAGAATGCCGCGGGTAGCTAGAAAACCCTGTAGTGCAAGCTGTATCATGAACGTTCTGATTCCTTCGACAACTCTTGAAGCTTTTCTTCGAAATCTTCAAAAGGTGAGGATCCACTTGAAGAATCACTTTCGAAAGGTGTGCTCTCCCTGGGCGATGCAGGGAGTGACTCTTTGATGGATAAACCTGATGTAGAAAATTATAGTTCAGTTATGATTCAAGTTCTTTCCTTCAGAAAAGGACAAGTCTGACCAAGGGTACTGGACATCGATAAAAAAGTACTAAACATGAAAAATTACCAAACAGACAGTTTGTCTGATAGTGAGTCGACTTCATATATGTAGAGAAGTTGGCTAAACAATTAGGAAAATGGTATCTGCAGTATTACGTGTTTTATTTCCACGTGAAAATTAGTAAAATACACATATCACCTTCCACATTAAGGCCACAACCACATACCCCCAAACACATGATCATACCCGCACATCATGATAATAATGTAACAAATCTTGGTAACAATAATATAATAAATGGAGAAGGAAAAAATGAATATATGCACTAACCTCTCTGTCCTCTAGAACGGAACTTTTTAGTGTGACGTCTAATTAGCCTTTTAGCTTTTGTTATGGTTAGCTGTCTGGCAAATGGTGAGAACTCTGCATCACTTTCGCTCCACTCACCATGGAGCTCATTCTCTCCTTCACCCCTCATTGTCCTCAAAACAAAGGCCTTTGCCTTGCGGCGCTGAGAATTGAAAAGGCCCCTTATGGAGGTAACAAAACCATCACCTGCCCCATCACTAGTACGCTTTGGCCAGGCCATTGGGAGCTGATCAGTTTTCTCAGCTGAACCTCCATCACTATCGCTGAGATTGAGATCACTCTCTGGAACAGCAACAGTAGTGGGCTGCGCTTTATCTTTAAATTTCTTCCCCTATAAAATATGAAGTTGGGCAACAAGATTATTACAAAGGTACACCCCGGGGGGGGGGGTTGGTACAGACAGCGACAAGGATCTCCAATTTTACCTGCATTCCTGTGACAGATTTTAGAACTCCCCAAATTATATGCTTCTTTACACGTGAGAATAACCTCCTCCATGTTCCAGTGAACTCAACACGATGGAATGTGTCCATCAACAACCTTAAGTCACTTACCGCAAATCTCGATCCTTCATAGGTAAGTAACAGCTCAACCTACAGCATTATGATGCATAAGTTAATTGCAATCAGAATTCCTGAGAAAAATAATAGGGAATAACAGATACAGACAGAACCAACCTGACTAATCTTGATATTGTTAAACTCCCTCAACCTTCGAGGAGGTCGGGATCTTTTATCATCTGGTACTTTTCCGGCCTTTTTCTCATCTTGAGAGGACCGTCCAGGTTTCACTTGTTTGGTATCTTTAAATTTATTTTTAGTGTTGTCATCGTGCTGTTCAAGACCAGCATTTGGACCAGCTTTTGGTGAAGAAACATTTGAAGAGTGCATTTGCAATACAAGTTCATTTGCCACAGATTCTGCCACAGTTTCTTCCCATGTTCTGTCAAAGGAAGATGTTCTTCTTAGCTCTGGGATTGAACCACTACCAGATTTTGCTTTCAGATGCTGCGACTTTGGTGCCTGCACAACAAACCCTTAGCAAATTATACTTGCAAACTTTGGGGTTTAGGAAAGGAACTTTCTTATCAGATACTTGGAGGTTCTATTTTACTATATCTAAGCCAAGAGCCTTGGATTACAAAAAATTAGTAAACAGACCTAGCTATAAAGGAAATGTCGACAAATAAATGTCTCTCCCATAGTGGCACAGAACAAGAGTAAGGTCAGTGATATTTTATATTCAATTTGAACCTTTCGCTTTGTTTGGTTATATCTTTAAGTTGTCTTTCTTTGTTATTGGCAGATAGAGAGAGAAAGAGAGAAATATGTGCATGTGTTTTTGAATGTTTTTAATATGTTTGGTTTGTATTAGTATAGGATAAATAAAGGTAAGTTAAAACTGTGTTTTATCGACATAGGCAAACATTTAGGATTTTTTCGGCTGTAAGAAAAAATAAAGACTTTATCTTTCTTTCTAGAAAAGTGATGAAGGAAATGAACAAGGTAAACATATCTAACATATTTTTGCCCCATAGATACTGAGACAAGCTGGAATAAGCGGGTTAGCTCTAACTTCCTGAAAGCAGGAACTGTTGTGCTGGTAAATCCAGTTACCTGTTTATCTTGGTTGAACTTAGGGTGGAGATTTAGACCATGTTTCAAATTGCTTTTGGGTAAAATACAACACTATATGTCCTGTATACCAATAAAAACATCTTTCAACCAGCACTGAGTGGATATATGGAAGTCCAGGACATCAGTCATGGTAAGCAGTGGAGCGGGATTTCAAATCTTTGTGCTATTATTACTCTGTGCACATTTTTTTGTGCAAAAAAATTGTTTACATGGGATGAAGAGGTGGTGTTGGTTGCTGGAATAGGTACTGAGTTTGATGCAAAGAAAGCTAGAAGTTGTTGATGCAAAGAAAGCTAGAAGTTGTTCAGCAACCACCCATGGATAGTTGATTTGTGGTGTATTAGTTTTCTGATTCTACTGCTAGGCATTCCTCCATCTTCTGTTTGACAATTCTCTGAAGGCAGTCCACAGAAGATAGCTTATTTCATGTCAATACCATTTCTTGTGCATATTTTCTATTCTGCCCCAACAACAATGGAGCCCAAGATCATGTTTTCTTCACTTGCTCACTCATCGAGGAAGCTGGCTTACCTAGTTGCTAAGACTCACGGGGTAAAGATCTTGTAACACCTACTCTTCAAGCTTATTCTTATTGCTGTGAGTTTATTATTCTTGGTGATAAAGGATTCAAAATATTCCAAGGTAGTTGTAAGTTCTCCTAGGAAGATATACAAAAGCATTCAAGTATGTTTGTCGTCCAAGTGGAGCACTACTATTTTCAATTTTAAGGTTTTGCGGTCTAAGTTAAAAATTTAGAATGCGCATATTCATACCAATAGATCATTTCCAGTCAACAATCATATTTTTGTCAAAATGGGACCCACATCATGTTTGATATAATGTTATACCGATTTAATAATAATTAAACTCCAAGCAAATCAAAATATTTTCTCTTTCATTCACATAATATTGATGTGATGTAAAGAAACTAATGGAACCCACGAAAAAATTGATAAGATTATTCATTCCAATATAATTTAATTGATGAGACATACAGATAATTGTGGGCCCCATAATTACCACTCTTACATTAAATTATTTTCATCATACTGAAATTACTCTATCATAAACACGGTACAATTGCAAATTTTGGTCGCGTTCTCACTTTTATCCCCTGTTTTATGGATTCGACACTTTAGTCCCAAAACTCTAAAATTTTGACACTACTTTTTGTCAACGTTGTCTATCATACCAATGAATGCCCAAATTCTATTTTACCCTTTATATTTTTTTATGGGATTGACGCTTCTAGTCTCAAAACTCTAAAATTTTGACACACTGTTTGTCAACAGTGTCGAACAAATCAATAAATGCCCAAATTCCATTTTAGCCGCTTATATTTTTCAAAAAACGTTAAAAACCCCTGTATTTAAAAGAAGCCTAAAAACTCCCATGTTTTGCAAAAACTCCTTTTAAAACTCAATTCGAGTACAATACTTGTTTTGATTTTATAAAATCACCCTCCTTTGTTTCTTTTATTTTGAGACTGTTCTTTGTTTTTCTTTCTGTATTTTTTCTGCCTCCTAAAAATATAAATAATTATTTCCTCCAAATTGCAATATATTTATCTAAATATAAAAATACTAGAAAAATGTACCAAATTTTGATATTTATAATTTAAATTGAAAATTAAATTAACATCACATAAAAAATTAATATACTAAAGTCATTGTTTAAATTTAAATTTCTACATGAATATAAATATTAATCAATTATAACAAGTATATATCATCATTTAGGTTAATTAAAAATTATATTATTTGTTATAAACAATATTTAAAATTAAATTACCATTATAGGTATTTAAAATGAAAATTAATACTTTCTTTTAATTATTTTAAGTTTCATATTTCTTAATCTTAAAAACTTCAAAAATTATAAATTATAAAAAAAAATTATTGTCACAACATAAATTTACTAATATTACACCTGCTACTCGCCTCCGCCACCGCTGAAGTCTAGGCGACCGGAGTAGAGGAAGGTGGGGGTGGATTGGCAGGAGATAATTTTAGTAAATTTAATGTATAATTCTTTTATTTTTTAAAAAGTTAATTAATTAATTTAAAATTTTAAATAATAGAAAGAAATTATTAAATCTTTATTTTAAATAATGGTAATTTAATTTAAATATTATTTGTAATAGATAATATAATTTATTTAAGTTTATTTAAATTAAAAAAAATAATTTAAAATAGTTAATACTATATAATTGTTATAATTGATTAATAATTATATTCAGATAAATATTAGTATATTATTTTTTATGTGATATTAAATTAATTTTTTAATGTAAATTATAAAAATTTAAGAATTGATATACTTTTATGGCATTTTAATTTTTAAATAAATATATTTAAGAATAAATTGTTTATTTTTTAGGAAGGAGAAAATCATAAAAACACCCACAAAAAACTACCTCAAAATAAAAGGAGTTTCGTTGAATTTATAAGAACAAGGAAGGTATGTTAGTCAAATTTAATCCAAAAAGGGATTTTTAGGAAATACGGGGGATTTTGTAGCCTTCTTCGAAAAATATAGGGGAAAATGTAATTTGGGCATTTATTGGTCAGGTCAACAATCGTTGACTAGTAGCACATGACTCTTTGCCGTTAACATTTAACGACGCAGGACAAATAGTGTCAAAATTTAGAATTTTGGGAGTAGAAATACTGATTTCGTACAATGGCAAACCAAAAGAGAGAACCGCCTTGACTAATGGGATTAAAAGTGCTATTTTGCCCATAAACATCAAACTGAAACATGTTTCAAAAATCTCATCTTTCTCACATGTAGCACATGAACTAAATGAATTTTCCTTTTGCATCCCCATAATAGACATTTCCATATTAAACCCCAAATACATTTTATTTCACAAGAAAATTGTAATGACAATAATTTCAACTCCAGAAATTTTGGGAAGATGAAAATGGACATAAAAACATATCCAGAAAGCTCAAGATCATAAATTCACAGGCAATCTTTTGGCTTAGTAAGGAACAGATTTGACTAACTTGATTCTTTATAGGTAATTAGGAGGCTTGATCACTATTTTCACATAGTACTCACTTAAAGGTAGGCCTATGGTCTGTATAGAGATCCACACACTACGTCTAGAATAGATTATGCATTTTTTTTTGGCATCCCGAGGATTTGTAAATGCTCAAAAGTAAGATATATGTACTGTTAAAATTGGGACTTCTAAGATACTCACTTGGGAAGAATCAACATGAACACTTGATTGGTTAACACTTGAAGCTGCAGAGCCGGAGGTGCTTGATTTGGAAGTTTCAGCATCTTTTGTTGAATGACTGCTAGATGGAGATGCATCATGAACTGTTGAGCCTTTCTTTACACGCCTTGCAGCTGCTGTAGTTGAAACCTTCCACACTTCCTATACATCACATAAAATTATATAAAAATTGAAGTTGCCTTTAGTGATTATCTGATTGAAAGAGGCAAACAGTGAATGATTACTAACCTGCCGTCGCTGGGAGTCTTGTTCTTCTTCAGGAAAGAAATAGTGCCACATCACTTTGTACAAGGACTCAGTCAGATGTATCTTCAAAGGGTAAATATCCACCTAGATGTAGGATAGTAGGTTATTATGCGAGAACAATGAAAACTCGACTTGGGGACTGGATTATACACTACTCAAGGAAGCTAATACAAAATGGCCTTTATCATTCTTCATTCAGTCAACAGTAATTGTGGGAAATGATGACATCATATTTATCTTGACTATTGTACCTGTATATGCATTTAACAACAAACACATGTATATTATGTTATTATACATTTAATCTAGCATTATTACATAATAACAATAACAGCCAACTACAGGGAACAGAGATCTATTTTATCAGGTCTGGTGGCATATGGGGGACAGCTCCCTCTAGACAAAAGTCGTAGGGCTACAATATCCAGGACGTGCATAACATGGTTCACCAACCCCCGCCATATCAAAAAGAAAAGGGCAAAGAGAAAAGGAAAAACGGAAGCGTAACATTAACACCTATCCTCCCAAATAAATACTGAAATTTGAGCTGTCCTCCACAAGTAATCATGCTGCAGATTTTAGAGGTTTCAAAGGTCTCTATTAGATGTACTAAAAGATGCATAATCAGTTTTGCTGAGTGCAAATGTCATAGGAGGTTTCCATATGGCAACAAAACCAAGAAAATATTTTGCATGTGCTGTTCCATTCTCATAAACAGAGAAATTATGAAAAACAAAAAGCTTAAATCCTAACCTTATTAAATAACTACTGAAATTTGTGTTGTTTTCTATAACATCATTATGCAAGAGATGGTTTCTAGTTTTTGAAGGTTTCTATCTAATGAACTGAATCCAAAGATACATAAAATCTATTAGTAATTATTAGTATGCAAGGTTCGCATTTGCCACTCCATTCACATCATAAGGAGAAAATTAGTAATTATTATCACAAAACCTATTTATTCCATAAACTAACAAGCATAGCATGTAGGATTTACCTTGTTAGGATTAAATATTTGGAACAATTGCCCTTGTACAAGCATAGCATGTAGCATTTACCTTGTTAGGACTAAATATTTGGAACAATTGCCCTTGTACTGTTTATAAATGTTTAATGCACAAACATTGTTTAATATTCTGCACTTAAATTCAAGTACAAATCTTTCTTAACTAGAAAAGATTAAACATTAAGTATAATAAATACAGAACATCATTAAATATAACTAATTGATTTAAGTAGAGGTTTTAGGTAAATATTTTGTTAAATGTATATTCGTCAGTTTTGAAAAAATATATATTTAAGTTAGTGGAAATACAGTGGTATATACATTTTATTTTTAAGTTGAACTCATTTTGTTGTTTTTTAACTTCTTTTTAGTTCAAGTCATCAAATTATTGAATGTTGACAATATAGTTTACTTTCCATTTTTTATCTAGATTTATTAATTTGAGAAAATGCAATATTTTGCAATAAATAGTTGGGAGAAAGTACTTATCTCTTCATATTATGTAAAATTATAAATTCGGTCTTAAATAAAGCACGAGGTACTCAATGATATATATATCATGCAAGTCCTTTAGACTAAATATTTGTAATTTTCAGTTACTATATTTTCAATAAACTTGTTTCTTTCTATTTTGATCTCTTAATAATTATCTTTTTCTAAATAATTTGATTTTCACATACTAAGTATTATTTTAATGTCTGAAGTTTTTCAAGAACGTTTGATTCTATATTTTTATGATTAGTGTGCACATAAATATTAGATTATAGTATTACAAATGGGAAATTATATGAAAAATTTAACTTAAGTGGAAAAATGGAAAGTAAAGGAGGTTGTCACAGCAAATTCCCACATCCCATATGATGATCTCAACAATGTCTTTTAAATCTCCAAACCCAAAAACGGTACTTAAAACAAACTAAACATGATACATATTTTTCAATCTTTTAACACATTAACCATGCATTAAGTTATAATTTTATAATTTTCACATAAGATTATATCTACTATGACTACTTTTTATATTCCATTAATAAGTATTACAAAATAAATGTTAGAATAATTTACGTTTAGCTCTAGTTATTTGGATTACAGTAGAGTTAAACAAAATGAGCAAGGAAAAACATAAATAACACATAAAAATGACAGTTGCAATGTCACTTAAGCAAAGATATAAAATATGATGTCTAATAAATTTGTTATGCCTTCATATTGGTCAAACATGACAAATCTTGAATTAATTCTTTCCATTGATTGTTCCATATTGATTACTTTATAATTTCTTTAGCAAATAACACGCTTTCTAAGAATAGGTGAATGAACCATTAATTCAATGTAAAGATTTTAAACTAAATTATTAATTTTTAAATTTTTTAACTAAAAACTATTCTATCTAATATTACAATTAGTGAACAAATGTAATCAAAACACATATGAGAAGTTTACATCAACTAAGAATGATTTTTTTAATGTTTTTGGTGATGGTTTTATAATTGGAAAATATTTCCTCTTATATATATATATATGTTCTAACAAACTTATAAATAATTCTTCCGTTAATTCATATTAAACATCATACATACCCTGCTATGAACTAATTAAAAGAATTAACAATTCTTCACTTTATGAGCATAATAATTGTAGAAAAATGAAATGCTTGTATGAAACTCACCAAAAAGAGGTTCCAGCCAAAATAAGGAAAAATGAAGAAAAGGGCTGATGCAACAAAGAACTTATGTATTGAGGTAAAAAAGTTGTTAGTTAAATTACATTTAAGTTTTAGATATTTATTATCTAAAAATTTTATTTAATCTTGATACTTACCTTTTCATTTACTGGACTGGAATATTTGAGAACTTTCTTAGATCTCATGCATAATTGGTACAGTTGCACTTTTGGTCTCATTACATAGAGTCATACTCACTTTGGTTCCGCTTAATGGAATAGACATTTTTAATTCCAAAACTCTAAGATTTTGACTACTATTGGTCCTGCGGCATTAAATGTTATAAATAATTATTTTCTTGATTATATTTATTTAAATATAAAAATACTAGAAAAAGATACCAATTTTTTTATTTTTTTATAATTTAAATAGAAAATTAAATTAACATCACATAAAAAATTATTAAACTAGAGTCATTTTTTATATTTAAATATTTAAAATGAAAATTTAATACTCATTTTCAATTATTTTTAAATTTCAAACTTCTTAATTTTTAAAAACTTCAAAGATTACAAATTATAAAAAAATAAAATTACTAAAATTAACCCCCTACCACTAACCACCAAACACCGCCAAAGTGCAGGCAACTAGAGCAGAGGGAGGTGGGGTGGGTTGGCAGGAGTCAATTTTAGTAAATTTATTTTTTAAAATGTATAAATTTTGTAATTTTAAGAAACTAATTAATCAATTCAAAATTGTGAAACTTAAATAATAATTGAAAGAAAGTATTAAATCTTTATTTTAAATAACCGTGATTCAATTTTAAATATTATTTATAATAGATAATGTAATTTATTTAAGTATATTTAAATTAAAAATTAATTTAAAATAGCTAATAGTATATACTTGTCATAATTGATTGATAATTATATTTATATAAGTATAAGTATATTAATTTTCTGTGGGATATTAATTTAATTTTTTAATCTAAATTAAAAAAATTAAAGATTGATATACTTTTATGATATTTTAATATTTAAATAAATATATTTAAGAGCAAATTATTTATTTTTTGAGGAGGGAGAAAAATATAAAAAACCCACAAAAACCAACCTCAAAATAAATGGAAGAAGATATTTTAGTCGAATTTAGTCCAAGAAGGGGTTTTTAAAAAATACGAGGGGTTTTGTAGCCTTTTCGGAAAATATAAGGGGAAAATGTAATCTGGACATTTATTGGTCCGGTCAACAATCATTGACCAACAACACATGACCTTTTGCCCGTTAATATTAAAACGAGGCAGGACCAATAGGGTCAATATTTTAGAATTTTGGGACTTGAAGTATCGATCTCATAAAATGAAGGACCAAAAGTGAGAACGACTTTATCTAATGCAACCAAAGATGCTATTTTGCTTGCATAATTTTAGCGAGATTGTATAATTTACTAATGGTACTTAGGGTAAATAATCATCGATTATAAAAGACATTTTTCGGAAATATGAGTCTTATTACAGAGAAATGTTTGAAACTAATCTCTAAAATGTGGAATACCATTTTCATTTTACTTTGACTATTAAAATTTTACGTATGAAGTATTACTAACCTGGAACAATTCAAGAGGTGTGTTACCATCCTTTGGAGATCCTTGTTTTGCATCTACACGGAGCATCACTTTTCTGCACCCAGGAAAAGAAACAAAGAGAAAAATGAAAACAGGGAGCTTAGCTGCATCTTTTGCTATCGAGTTATCAAAGAGGAAATATTTCGTCAACAGGGTCGGACTGAGTTGCATGCTAGACCCATCTAATAAATACTGTGATAGATAATATGAATAGTTCAAAAAAAGCAATCAAGCAATTGGTCCATGTTGCATTCCTCTAGTCTGAGCATTGCACAATGGATGAATGAATAGATAAGACATGCACTAAAGTCAAACCATAAACTATTTACAAGACATTGAAATCAATAGAGAGTTTATGAGAGTTTAATTACTAAAAAATTAGCAGGTTAAAATTAAGGAATTGTTTCAACAGGATACAATGTAATTTGACTAAAATGGTGGTTTATGGTAACATATAGGCCTTCAAAGATTTTATTCTTATGGGCATTCACTAAAGGCATTTATCACTATGGTTCATAGACAAACTTATGTAGAACGAACAACCACCATAAACTTTTCAAATAAACTAATCTTCAGACTGTGAAGGTAAGAGGAGATGGATATTTTATGAAGCAGACACCACTAAGAAGAATGGCTCAAAGAAGAAAAATGCATCAGGTGATGAAAAAATGATGTCATCGCCCATTTTTCCTCTTAAATGATATTCTGGATTGCCGGAATTTCTGCTTTTCATTTGATGGACTGTTGTCCCAGACTGCTTACGAGGTCAAACATGAATGCGGGTAAACTTACTTTGTTGTGGTACCGTGGACCAGCCAATCGATAGGACTCTATTGCTTCATCTACTAATAAGTCAAAGCAAATCGGCGATAGCATAATGTAACGCATTTCACCTACTTCACATTGGCAATGAAAAGTAACAGGGACTTGAAATGAACTCTATTGACTCATTAACTAACTTCCCCTAGCCTCATACAAGTACAGGCCAACAGACCCATCACTGGTCATCAGCTGCAACGACTCAAATAAATAGTTATACTCGTGGTCTTTTTTCATGTCTGACACATGAAACGTCAGGCCTATTTTGAAATTTGACGATCCTTGGGAGTTCAGCAGATGTTTCTGGGAAATATATTACCGCCAAGTTATATTGATAGTTCAAGTTTGTTAGTTTTATTACTCAGTTTGAGGATTTGAGCTGTGTTGAGCTTCAATCTCTCCGTTGACAACTTAAGATTTCTCTTCGAGTATCAGCCAGCAATATAATGACTGTCAATTTAGTGTTGGAAAATTCAACCGCTTTGAGATTATCTATTAACCATTATTTCAGATTGAATACAAAAATGCACATTACTCCTGGAATTATCCCCATATATTACTAGATACTCCTTGATATGGATCTTTGTTAAGGAGCATAAATATTATATAGAGACATGCACTATCAAAAAGACAAACTAAAAAATGAAGAAAAACAAATTAGTATTTTATATGACCTACAGGAATATCTTGTATGTTCTAAAGACGGTGGAATGATTTCATATTCTGCAAAAGTATTATTAGATAAAACATTCATTCTAATTTTCTAATGCTTTCAGTTTTGTATTATTCACCCTAATATATATGCTAAGTTTGTTAAAAGCAAAACAAAGAATTTGGAGTTAAAAATCAACTAAATAAGTTGAATACTTTATTTTTTAAAGACAAGATTGTAAAATTGTAAACATTTGAAATTTTGAGGAAGTTATGAGCTTTGTGTTTATAAGAAAATAGGAAATACAAAGCAGAACAAGCAGTGCCAACATTAGATATTGGTAACTGTACACTGTCTTTTCAAACATGTCTCTATGTTGTTTGCAGACATACTCCATCAAGGAGGTAGGCTAATCAAGATGCTGATTTTTCCCCTTAAAAGTAGTTTTCTAATCGTATCATGCTCTGAAGGATAATTTTGACCAATCACCATTCCAAAATCTAAAAAATAGAAAAAGGAAAAGTAGAAAAGCATTCACGCATCTCCGTCCTCCCCCATTACATTACATTCGTGCGCAACCGGGGG